>NC_142609.1:45714574-45960258 GCF_041222555.1 Hakea prostrata | reverse complement strand
CCTTTCCCGTCCTTATGAGGGTTGTGGAATCATCAAGAACAATGCACCGCTTTCTCAATTTGAGAGAAATACGAGGGGAATGAGATGAGTTGAGCATTGATTAGTGCTTGTTCACGAAGTGCCTTGACTACGGGAAGTGAAGGCGGAATGATCGTGGGAACACCTAATTATTGAGGAAGGTTGGCTCGAGCGGTCGAAGACGCTGATGCTTGACAGCGCCTCACAACCCCGGCAAGGTCAAAAGGTAATCATAGGCCCCAACAAGGGAGGGGAAATACCAATTGGTAAGAACATCACCAACATGTGACGTTTCCAAGGCTGACTTTTAGGGGCTTTGGAGCACCACAAACTCTATAACTTGATCCTCTTATCTTAGACGATAGGTGAGACTGAATTCTCAACCCCTCCCTTGGTTTTAGAACCCCAATTTTGGAAAAGTTCTGTTAGGTTCTTAGTAGCAGTCGGCGACCTTTTCTTCTTTTACTTCACATAGCTTTTCGTCTCCTTGATAGCTGGAAGTTCTCCAAAAGTATGAAAAGCTGGAGGACTTTGTACCATCCATTTCAGTGTGGTTGGATTCTGTTCAACAGCCCAAGGACTTGGAGCACATCTTTTGTTGTTTCCACTGCTTGAAGTGATTGCTACGACCACGAAGAAACGACGAATCCCAACTACGGATATATAAGGGCCAAAACTGCTAAGGGCATTCCATCCAGCGTAAGAATCTGGATAATCTGGAATGCGACGTGGCATACCCGAAAGCCCTAAGAAATGCATGGGAAAGAGGGTCGGATTAACCCCGAAAGAAGTGATCTAAAAATGGATTTGACCTAAAGTTTCAGGGTATTTCCGACCAAAGATTTTACCCACCCAATAGTGAAATCCTGCAAATAAAGCAAAAACGGCTCCTATAGAAAGTACATAATGGAAATGTGCAACCGCATAATAAGTATCATGTAGAGCAATGTCTAGCCCAGAATTAGCCAGGACTATTCCAGTGAGTCCTCCTATGGTGAACAAAAAGATGAACCCTACAGCAAATAACATGGGTGTTTTGTATTGTATCGAACCTCCCCACATGGTAGCGATCCAACTAAAGATTTTGATCCCAGTGGGGACTGCTATGATCATGGTAGCTGCGGTGAAGTAGGCACGCGTATCAACGTCTGAGCCCACAGTAAACATATGATGAGCCCGAACAAGAAATCCAAGAACACCTATACTGATCATGGCATAAACCATGCCTAGATACCCGAAGACCGGTTTTCCCGAAAAAGTCGATACAATATGACTTATGATACCGGATCCAGGCAGAATGGGAATATACACCTCTGGATGACCGAAGAACTGAAAGAGATGCTGGTATAATATGGGGTCTCCCCCTCCAGCGGGATCGAGAAAAGGTTGTATTAAAGTTTCGATCGGTTAATAACATGGTAATTGCCCCCGCCAAGACCGGAAGTGATAATAAAAGTGGGAATCTTGTCACTAGAACGGACCACACAAATAGGGGTGATCTATGCATAGTAATTCCAGGTCCACGCATGTTGAAGATAGTTGTTATAAAATTGATAGAACCTAAAATGGATGAAACACCAAATAGATGAGGACTAGAAATTGCTGAATCAACTGCTCCTCCAGAATGGCTGGTAATACCACTTAAGGGCGGATAGATCGTCCACCCAGTGCGGCTACCCACTTCTACTAAGGCTGGGCTTAATAGGAGCAAGAGACTTGGTGGCAACAACCGGAATGAAATATTATTTGATCGTGGAAATGCCATGTCAGGTGCACCTATCGAATCGGAACAGACCAATTACCAGATCCACCTATCATCGCCGGCATAACCATAAAAAAGATCATTAAAGAAGCGTGAGCCGTTATTAAAACATTATACAGTTGATGATTCCCACCAAGAATTTGATCGCGGGTCATGCTAATTCCATACGAATCAAGATCGAGAAGCATGTGCCCATCACTCCCAAGAATGGCACCGAAGATGAAATATAGAGTCCCTATATCTTTGTGGTTAGTGGAGAACAGCCATCGGACCGGATTTGTCGTAAAATTGAGATTATATCGTTTCCTTCCTTATCAAAGAGGGGCCCCGCTCAAACAAAGGGTAAGGCGGGGCTTATTGAAAAAAGGGTTTTTGAGGGTCGTCTTGAAAGGAGGAAGGTCCGGAAAGCCCTCACTTTATTGATGGGACATTTTGATCCCCTTTTCCTCTCCCCCCCCCGGTTCCGGTTCGGGAAAGGGTCAACGCAAGGTGTTGTAAGCCTTGAAGCAATCTCGGAGTTCGCCCTTATCCGAACGGGTCTTGCAAGAAAATAGGATTTCATATTGAGCTCCAAATATACGCTATTGGGATAGGATGGCTCCTACTAGCCCTCCCCCCAAGAACCGCACGTGCGAGTTCCCCCGCATACGGCTCGCAGTGGCGAAGGCCCGTAAGCGCTGCGGCAGCCAAGCTTATCGCTAGCCTATCGGCGTCGCCCAAGCTTCGATCGCGATCGCTCGTAGCTTCGGCCTGCCTTCTTCCGTCACCCGAGATCCAAGTCAAGCACCGGCAGTACCTTACAAGCACCCTCGCGGCCGGGTCGGCTTGGAAGCAAGCCTTGCTACCGAAAGCTTCTGGCGACTCGCTTCTACGCCCGGCCCGCCGCCTATCCTATCGGCTTGGAAGCAAGCTACACGTCGCCTATCTCACCCCCCTTAGACGTAAAGGGAAAACGGAAGTGCGCGGATGCGCACTCCTGCGAAGAAAACTACGGGGGTGGTCAACGACCGAGAGATTGATTAATAAATGGCGCTTTAGGCTTGGTTATCGGGGGTGGTCAACGACCAGTGCGCGGGAGATGAAATCCGGCCAACCTCGTGTAGAGCGACCCCCCTTTACTAAACCAAATAAGGGCTAACGCTTTAGCTAGCGCGCCCAGCAAGCGAAGGGTGGTCGTAGATCACAAGCAATCCTTCCGCGCACGTTAGCACGCGCCTGAGCGTTGGCTGCCTTGAATCTGTTAGGGACCAAGTGCTTGCCCTCCCTTATTTGAGTGGGGGCGCGTTAGCACACGCAGTAGTTTGATTGCTGCTGATCTACGACCACCCAACAAAGGTTTAGAGTTGGGGCTTTCTTCGCCCCCGCCTTGAATCTGTTAGGGACCACCCGTAGTTTTCTCACTTGTTGGCTTCCTTTATTAGGTTGGGCCAAGCACTTAGTAATTCTTAGTCAATCTCTGGTTTGGGGCGAAAGCTTAGCTTATTAGTTAGTAAATAGGAGATTTTCAGCCTTCTCAATAAGGCTGCTGAAAATCTCCTAAAAAGAAGCAATTATTAGCTTGGCGCGCGCGCATCCGTTTTTTAGCTGGGTGAGCCTTCACTTTTTGGATCGTCTTCTGCCCAATGCGGTACCCTCCCGTTTTTTGGTTCCCATTGGGTTTACCTTGTTCACAGGTCGACCCCATGGCAGCAAGAAAAGGCGATCTTGTGCTATACTCCGGTGATCTCTTTCCTACTGAGGCACGCAAACTCCCATCGTGTCCCAGATCACATTCCGTGAATCGAAAGGGGAAGCCTACTCATCCATCAGCTCCTCTCGTAGATGTGGTGCGGTTTTACGAAGCGTCTAAGCACAGTTCACTCGCGTTGATCAATCAAGAGTTTTGCCGCCACTCCTTAAGGTTACCTGTTGTATCATACACTTCTTGCATTCTTTCCCACGCTTCATACCCCCCTTCTTCTTAAGGTAAAGGGCCAGGCATGGTGGGGTAGGAGCATCCAGTAGGCAATCTTTTTGGCTTGACCAAGAAGTCTTATGTCCTCCGAGTCGCACGGCGTTTTAACCGAAAGAACTTCTTGCATAATTCATGCCTTTCTGTTTTTATAACAATTAATTGTTTCTTGATTTCCATTTCAAATTGTTCTCTGGACTTTTTATCAATATGAGGTGATCGTAACACAGTATATAAGACTCGTGATTCAGGCAATCCAATCACGAGTACGAACGCACATCTAGGCCGTCGGGTAGCTGCTCACCATTTCAAAGTCTATATCTGTGGTTCCAGAAATGGAATTGCTATTCTCGATTCAGATAAGACACTGATTTGTTTACGAAACACTTGTAATTTTATAGGATTTTATAGTCTTTGTCCTTGGGTGGAACTTAACTTCCGAAGATACCATTCTTGGGGACCCGAACGCTGCCCGAATGTGGCTTATGGAGGGAATGGTCCCGTCTGACCGACAACATTTAAAAACTCTTTCAAATGAAAAGTTTTATGCAAATGCTTATAGGTACTTCTTCCTTTCATTTCTTAGCTATCTTGCTTTTGATGTAAATCTGATATTCTTTCCTTGCCTCAGATACTTCTCTGGAGGAGCTCACTATATGGGAGAGTGTATGATCCGCTCTGAACACCTTACCGAGCAGCTTCGGGACGTTGAAGAAGCTCACGGACGATCCACTACAGAGCTTTCTGAGATGATCAAGAAGGTCGAGTCCCTGAAGAGGCGAGATGACGAGAGGAGTTTAAAAATGAAAAAGATGTCAGAGGAGAAGTCGAGCCTTAAAGAAGAACTATCCCAAGTTACAAAAGACTTAACGGAGGCCCTAAGTGAGAGAGAAGTTTGCACGTGAGAAGGGAGAAATGGAATCCCTTGTCCTGCAATTCCATGCTGAGGTTCGTGCCGGGAAGCTTCCTGTTAGTGCGGACGAAGTTCCTGAAGTTGTCCAGAAGGAGATCATTACCTCGACGATGCCTTCACTGGAGTTCTTCAGCAGGTGGACATTCCTAACCCCAAAGAGTTAGCTGGGAAAATTTATGAGAAACTTGAGAGAGCTGTGCCCGAAGGTATCGAATGTAAAGAGCCTTATAGTCCTCCTGATCCTCTTCTCTATGTTGACGAAGATGAAGAGGAGGATACTGAGGACAGCCATGCGAAAGGGGTTTCCGAGGAAGCACTTCCCGAGAATAAGGATCCAAAGAATCCTCCCGAGAACTAATTTCTTGAACTTTTCTTCTGCCAGTTTGAACTCTTTTCTTGTTATTTTGAAATTTTCACAAGTACTTGCTAAGTTTGTAATATTGGTCCTTGCGGCCATATCTTTTGAACTTGTCTTTTGTAATCTTTGAAGCTTGCTTTCTATCTGCAAAAAATTGACTTGTAATCATCTGCGTACTATTAATGCATTCTGGCTTCTTTTTCTCCCGAATATTCACCCGAGTCACTTCCCTAGTGGAATGCCTTAGAGGTAATTGGTAAGCTGAAAATCCTTGGCTTTTCTGTTGTGAGATTTTTCCCAAGTGTAAGGACTTAGAGCAATCTCTGGAGTCTTCTTTTAGGAGGAAATGCTTGGATTTCCTCCCGAGTGCTACCCGAGTGACTCCCGTGATGAGTGCTTGGGAGGAAACTTTATCTTATGAAATCCTTCTGTGGGTTTCATGGAAGATAATGAGTTTCCTCCGGAGTTGCTTCCCGAGTTATTCCCCGAGTCACGTCCCGAGATGTTAGGCCTTAGATTATTCTCTTGAATCTTCTTTTAGGAGAAAACTATCTGGATTTTCTCCCGCCATCTACCCGAGTGTAGTCCCGAGACGAAATGCGTTGGAGATAACTATTTTATAAAATCCTTTTGTGGGTTTTCATAAGAGATGGTCAAATTCTCCAAGGTGGCTACCCGAGTGAGTACCTAAGTGTGACGCCTTTGAGAAATCTTACCTTATGAGACCTTCCTTTGTTAGGCTTCTTTAAAGAGCGCTTTTGGACTCGCAAACTTATTATAAGTTAGGAACTCTCTCGGGCTCTTACTTTCTTCGAAGGGCGCTCCTGGGTTCTTAAACTTGTTAAGAACTCTCTTGGGCTCTTCTTAAGAACGCTCTCGGGTTCTTGAACTTGTCAAGAACTCTCTTGGGTTCTTTTTTGCTTTGAAGGGCGCTCCTAGGTTCTTAAACTTGTCAAGAACTCTCTTCGGCTCTTTTTTGCTTTGAAGAAGTACTTGTGCATTTTTGAGAAAAAGGATATCGAAAATGTAGATGTAGATTTTATTGAAAATCAAATGGTCTTTCGACTTGCTTGTAAGTGCTACATATCTTGACTAATTCTACTGATAGAACTTCCGAAGATTCATGGAATTCCAAGTTCGGTCTATCGTTTCGTCTGTGGCTAAGCTTTTTAGTTTGTAAGTCCCTGGTTTTGTCTCTTGCTCGACGAGATATGGCCCTTCCCAGGTAGGTGAGAGCTTGCCTTGGTTTCTTGGGTCTGATGCCGCCACTTTGCAGGAGCACTAAGTCACCCGCAAGATGTCTTCTATTTTTTACCCGAGTATTGAGTATCCAACCACTCAGTTCTGATACCTTCGATTTTTATATTATGACATGCTCCGCACTTCGTCTATTATATCAAGATTGCTCTTCAAACCTTCTTTATTTGCTTCTTCATTGAAGTCTGTGTATCTCTTTGATTCTGCTACTACCTCCACCGGGACAAGTGCTTCTGTGCCACAGGCTAGCCGAAAAGGTGTTTCTCCCGTAGGGGTTCTGGCCGAGGTGCGATATGACCAAAGGACGCTTGGTAGCTCTTCTACCCACTTGGCCCGACTTGTCTCCAGACGCTTCTTTATTCCATCCAAAAGCGTTCGATTGGTTATCTCAACTTGCCCATTGCTCTGCGGATATGCCACAGATGACGTTATATGCTCAATATGATACCTTTTGCAAAAGTTCTTGAAACCGGCTCCGACAAATTGTTTTCCATTGTCGGTCACAAGGATCTTTGGAATTCCGAATCTGTAGATTATCCTTTCTTGAAAGAACTTCTGCATTTGTTTCTAAGTAATGGATGAGAGAGGTTCGGCTTCCACCCACTTAGTGAAATAATCAATTGCCACGATCAAATATTCTCGACTATTGGTGGCCTTAGGAAGTTTTCCCACCAGATCCATTCCCCACATGGCGAAAGGGATCAGACTGGAGACAGATGTGAGAGGGACAGCCGGAGTTTTCGGAATAGATGCATGAAGTTGACATTGTATTTCCTGACATAATCCACGGCGTCTTTCTGAATAGTCGACCAATAAAGTCCTTGACGTATTATTTTGTGGGCCAAAGCCCGACCTCCCATATGCGCTCCGCATATTCCTTCGTGTACTTCGGCTAAGGCATATTGAGCTTGAGAAGAGCCAACACACTTTAGGAGAGGCTGTGTGACCTGTTGGTGCTATTTCTGCCGATCGCCTTGAACCGTAGTTTTCCGCACCGAACTCCTCAGATCTGATTCGATCTGGTTTGCTCTTCGATCGATCAACCTCTCACTCCTGAAAGAAACAGAATACCAGTAAGAAACGGAGCCGATCGTCTTGATCGGCGTCTCGTCTCCGACGATCTAGTCAGTATGGTTCAATTTATGCTTCAGAGCTCTCTGGAGCTTCTAAAGTGCTTGTAATGGAGTTCAATCAAAGTGAGTTCTTAGTTTGGTTGATTCTAGAGACTTACCTTCTTATGAATCTTCCCTCACTTTTATACTAGCTTTCCCGCTTATAACACTTTTTCAATCACAGCCATCGGATCATCGCTCCTCTTTGGACGTCGCTGATCATCCTTCCTTTATCTCTCAATCGAACCCGGCTAAGATTGGTTTGACCGGTATAAACCGGCAGTGGATATTTTAGTCACAACATAAGCCCCCAAGCCTACTGATCAGGTTGAACTTATATGAGACTCTGATCAGTAGGTTTAATCCTTCCTGTCAAAATCATACAGTATTCCCTGCTCAGCCATTACGCCTTTTCCCCAGATAATCCTTGATTTCTTCAAAACTTTGATGCCAAGTCACCATATCATCATTAACTTGAAAGTCGATTTATGACCATGTCCCTTATGAAATTATATCCTCTGCAATGGTTGAATATAATATTTGAATTGCCTTGCGTAATCATTATATTAATGTACTCAGCCCCCAAATTATCTTAAAGCCGGCTGAAATCACTTTCCTGTTAGGCCTTTAATGAATTTTTAAATATAACTTTCCATCTTCCTTAACGTTACCGCCGCTTGATCATAAATTTCGTCTTTTTCCCATGTATTACCATCATACTATTCCCTTACCTTTTCACACATCATCCTCATTCTTTTCAACTGCAATTTTTATACGTTCACTGATTGATCCCATGCGTCGGTTACGAAAGGTAATGACCATTGATTTTGGACCATCGTGCATTTCCCCCTCTTTTCAAGAAATCTTCCTTCATTTTTTATATATATTTGTCAACTGTCACCTGCTCCCTTCCGTACTCTGCTCTCCTCCTTTGAGAATATCAAACATACCTATCCGCCATTTTTCTTATCACTCCTTTTCAGATTTTATCTTTCAGGTTTTCTTCTTCTTCCTTTCCTGTCTCCGCCATGGATCCTGCTTCCAACCCTTCAATACCTAGTACCTCTGCTCAATCTGATATACCTCCAAACGACAAGCGAATGAAAGACGTATCTGGTGCTTCCTCCTCTCATCATAATCCTTCAGACTGGAAACCTATTCCATATGCTCACGATGAAGCCATCATTATTTACACTCCTGTAAATACGTCCAGAGAGAAGATGGACCCAAAATATGCTGGTCCTGAGTGGTATCCCACCAAAATAAAGAAGTCCCGCCTGGACTCTTATTTGGAAAGTTACCATTTCCCTTCTGATGCCAGAATATGGGTTCCTGAATCTTCTGACCGCCCCTACTCAGTTGATCCCAGAGTTATCACCATTTACCTTGATCATCTTGACTCAGGCTTTAGAATCCCTTTGATCCCCATAGTTCAATAACTATCATGTCTGCCCTTCTCAACTTACTCCAAACAGTTGGAGACTAGTTTACTGTTTTTTTGCTTTTATCCTCCAGATGAATCGTATCCCCTCTGTTGACCTTTTCAGAAATTACTACACCCTGAAAGTATCCCGCGAACGCGGATACCTTCATTTTGCCAGAAGAACCTGCATTTTGAATGAACTTGGAAGAGATTCCAAAATTTTCATTGATTCCTCCATTCCCCATGACAACAAGCAATGGCGGGAAAAGTATTTCTTCTGCGCCATTCCGAATCCAAACTTTCGGTCTCGATGGTGTTTACATTCCTTGGAATCCTTTTCCCCTTTGAAAGTGCGTCCCGAACTTACTGAGTATGACTGAGAAACTTGGAGTCTGATTCCCACTGGAACTTCAATAGATGCAGCCAAGTTGAAAACAGATCCGGTCTTATCCAGTCACGGTCTTTTTCCAGGTAAAGATAGTAACAATAGTATATCTTTCTTTCCTTTCCCATTACTTTTCTCTTTTTTGTAATCTTTATTCATCATCATATATTTTTATCATCAGAAATAGTTGATCGTCCGGTCCCTAGTGTTGCTGATCTCCAAAGAATTGTTTTAGAAGAAAAGAAATCTGACTCCAGGGTTACCAAACCCTCCAAGAAAAGGAAACACACTGCCTGTCACCCTTCAAAAAGAAAACCTGCTGAAAAGGAAACTTCCCCTGATCGAGAAAAAACCGTCCAGCCTCCAGAAGATTCCGCCAGAGAAAACACCGATGTTCAAATTGTGAAAACTGTTGCAAGCAAGACCCCTAGTCCCAAGGCGAGGACCTCCAGAACTTCCAATACACTGAGATGCAGACTTAGGTCTACAGGTCCAGTTTCTGACCAGGGTTCGTCTGGCTCGAAGAAGAAGAAGAAGAAAAGAAAAGAATTCCATACTGCTCCTACAGAAGTCCCCACTGAAGAAAATAATCCACATGAAGAAATTCCTGCTGCCACCGAGGCTAATGCTGAAGAAAATAGAGAAAGCTTACTGTCACACACACCAGCTGATTTACCCCACGATACTTCTATCTTCCCAGAAAAGATGGTTGAGGATGAAGATCGAGGTAAGGACTTTTTTGACTATTCTCCTGATCATCTGAAGAGAATTGCTGAAGACATATTAATACATGCTGCAGGTGATATTATTGAGGAAATTGCTGACCAATTGTGTGATGTAAATGTTGATATGCATGACTCTCCCTTGGATGTTGCTACTAAGGACCGTGTGAATGAACCCTCCGTTTCTGTTTTACCTTTATCCATCCCTATGTTGGATGTTGTTGCCCCAGATACCAATGTTCCCCCTTTTGAAGAAAATGATCAAGATGCTCCTCCCTTGGAGGAAAATAATCAGATATTCTTCCTCCAGAGGAAATTCACGAAGTTGTTCCACCAGAGAATAATGCTGCCCCACCTGAAGCTCTTATGGTAATTGATCCTCAGAATGGTCATGAAGACCAAGAAAATATCATCATGCAGACTGGTTCAAATAATGCTGCTGTAAATGTAAATCCTGAGAACATTCTTGAGGTAGCTGATCTCCAACCAGTCCCTGACCAGCCTGATGATACCATGAGCATTGCTGACTTTGGAAATCCTTTCCACCCTGAGTGGTTTTTGAAAGAAAATCATACGGCTAGCCGCAATTGGGAGGCTGCCAGAGAGTGGGGCACAAAAGGCAGAATCCCCCGTGACAAGAAGAAAACTGCTCGAATGTCTGACTCTGATCTTTACTCACACGGGTGGGGGTAAGAAATAGACCTTTTTCTCATTCTTCTATTTAGAATTAATTTACTATTGATCTAATTATTTATATTATTTAATATATATCAACTGATCTACAGATGTTTTGGGGCTGCCTTCAATGCATTTTCTGAAGTGCTGGAGAGGGAAAAAACTTTGTCCCAGGAAAATGATGAACTGATCAAAAGGAATTTCGAGCTGGTCAATGAGGTACAAGATCTTCGGAGAAAATTGGATTCTTCAGAGAGAAAATTAACAGATGTTGAGTTCAAAGAGATTGATTTGATGAATGATCTTGATAGTTTGCACACTGACTATGAACTTTGCTCTGACCATAGTGCTGAATTGCAGGAAGAGATTTCTATGTTCAAAGATGCTATTTTGAATTATAGAGATGAGCTCCTTCAGCTCGAAATGTTAAAGAATGATGCCCTTGACAGGGCCAGGATTGCCACAGATGAAAGAGAGGATTTTAAAGGAAAGCTAACCAGAGTCTTGGTCTGGTCACAAAGTATTGAGAAAGAAAAGAATGAATTTCAGGAAAAGTTCAATGAGATTGAAAAGCTTAATACAACTTTAGAGTTGGCTCAAGAATACTATGTGGAAAGCTTTCAACTCAATTTTACAGGAAAAGTCTGCTTTAGAGGATAAAAATGATGGTTTGGGATTGAGACTCAGTGAGGTGACAGCAGAAAGAGATAATCTTGAGGTTTCCCTTGGTTTGGTTGCTAAAGAAAAGGAAAGTCTTCATGTTCTTTTGGATGAAACTTTAAAATTCAAAACTTTACTGCATGAAGATTTAGAAGCAGAGAGAAGACAATTTGAAGTAGAGAAGAAAAGAATACAAAGTGAAAATCAGATTGTCTTAAATTCGGTTACCTCCTCAGTGAAGGAAGTTGGAGATAATCCAACATTCCTCGGATTTTGCAAGAATATGGTGAAGGATTGCTCCGATCAAATCTTTTCAGAAATCCTCAAGATTCATCCTGATATAGATTTCAAATTGCTATCTCCAGAATTTCTCCCATCCAGAACCTTTTTTGACCTTAGAAACTTGAGATACCCCAACTCTGATTGCTCATCAGAAGATGATTCTGACAATGATATTAGTGAGTCTTCCAATTCTGGTCAAGACCATTCTGCCAGTGATTCAGATAACAATGGTGATGGTAACTCACTCGTTCAAGATGATAAAGAGACTTCTGCTAATGATACTGTTGATGTTGATCCATCTGGTAATGTTGCAGATGTTGATCCGTCTGCAAAATCACAAGTTTGAAGAATACACTCTTTTTGTTTATGAACTTACCTTTTTCCCTCTTTGTTTACCTCCTCTGCATATGAGGTTTTTGAACTTATCAATCTTTTATATTAATGAAATTTTCTTCCTTTCTTTTGCTCTTTTTGGCTTTGACAGAATAGTATCTTTTATAATGCTGGCTATCATCTTCTAACCAATTCATAATTGATTAGATGTATATATCTCTGATCAAACTTGTATTCATCATTGACTTCTGCTGAAATTTTTCTGAAGAGAAAATATTTGATAGAAACCTTAATACCTGATCAGATACTTTGAGATGATGATTTATAGAAAATCTTTGAACTTCGATAAATAGTCTTCCATATAACCTGATCCTTGAGTTATTTTATTGATTAATTCCATTGTTCTCGATCCAAATGTTGTCTTAAAGTGACACTGCCTTAGAGAGATGCTGCCTCAGAAAGATGGCTACTGGAGCCTGACTTCGGAAAGTCGGGATCATCCTCGGAAGGAATGATCCGTGATTAGCTTAGCATGACCTGGCTACCTGAGCCTGACTTACGTAAAGTCGGGATCATCCTCGGAAGGAATGATCCGTGATCAGCTACAGAAAGCATGACCAGGCCTCGGAAGGCTGGCTACTTGAGCCTAACTCACGAAGAGTCGGGACCACCCTCGGAAGGAATGATCCATGATCAGCTTCGGATAGCATGACCAGGCCTCGGAAGGTTGGCTACTTGAGCCTGACTCACGAAGAGTCGTGACCATCCTCGGAAGGAATGATCCGGATCAGCTAGCATAATCACGCCTCAGATGGCTGGCTACTTGAGCCTGACTTCGGAAAGCCGGGATCATCCTCGGAAGGAATGACCCTGAATCAGCGTTGAAAAGGCATGATGTGACCTCGTAAGGCTGGCCACTTGAGGCCGGACTTGGAAAGTCGGGATCACCCTCGGAAGGAATGACCCTGGATCAGCGTTGAAATGGCATGACCAGACTTCGTAAAGCTGGTCACTTGGCTTGACTTCGGAAAGTCGGGATCACCCTCCAAAGGAATGACCTCAGATTTCGTAAAGCTGGCCACTTGGCTTGACTTCGGAAAATCGGGATCACCCTCGGAAGGAATAACCCTGGATCAGCGTTAAAATGGCATGATCAGAAGACTAGTTTGCCAAAAAATGTTCTTTGGGTAAAATGAAGAAGAAATTTTAGATGACCACGCTTAATAAGATGATTTCTCCAAGAATATCAAAAAATCCTGTCTCCTTTCTACTGATAATATTTCTTAAGGTGAATTACATTCCACGGTCGTTTCAAACAACTCCCATGAGCATCCTTCAGCCAGTATGTGTTTCTACTCACAGTTTTTGTCACCACATATGGCCCCTCCCAGTTTGTAGAAAGTTTTCCACAGTTTCTTGGATCTGATGCTGATTTTCTCCTCAAAACCAAATCTCCCACTCTGAAAGATTTAGGTCTGACTCGAGCATTATAATACGCCGCTGTTCTCCTCTGATATTCTGACTTCATCTAAGAATTCAAGATTTGCTCGCAATCCTTCTTCATTAGCTACTGGATCAAATCCTTCATATCTGTTTGATCCCACCATAACCTCCACTGGAGCCAACACCTCTGACCCATATGCTAGTCGGAAAGGTGTTTCTCCTGTTGGAGTCCTGACTGTAGTCCTATACGCCCACAGTACATGAGGTAGTTCATCGATCCACAAGCTATGCGCTTCATCCAACCTCCTTTTTATTCCTTGCAGAAGTGTTCTGTTGGTTACCTCAATTTGACCATTGCATTGATGATATGCCACAGATGAGTGCTTGCATTCAATATGATAGTCTGCACAGAATTCCTTGTATCTTTCATTGTCAAATTGTGGTCCGTGATCAGTCAGTAGAATCTTTGGCAGGCCATATTTGAATATGACATGACTTCTGAAGAACTTTTCAATTTGACTTGTGGTAGTTGTTGCCAGGGCTTCTGCTTCTACCCATTTCGTGAAACAATCGATTGCGGCCACTACGAACTTTTTCCCTCCAGTTGTAACAGGAAAAGGCCCTAACAAATCCATACCCCACATAGCAAATGGAAGGGGATTAAGAATTGATGTTAGTTGCTCTACTGGCTGGCTCTGAATTGGTGCATGAATCTGACATTGATGACACCTTCTTACATACTCAATTGCCTCAGATTGCATGCGTGGCCAATAAAATCCTTGTTTAGAATTTTATAAGCCAAAGCTTTCCCACCCAAGTGGTTTCCACAAATTCCTTCGTGGACCTCTGATAAGGCATAAAGTGCATCAGATGGTCCCAAACATTTCAAAAGTGGCCCAGAAACTGTTCTTTTATATAATAGCTCATTCTTTAGAATAAACCTGGCAGCTCTTCTTTTTACAGTTCTGGCTTTTTCCCTGTCTTCGGGAAGAATGCCATCCTTCAGATACTGTATAATAGGATCCATCCAAGATACCTCTGCATCAATTTCCATTATCTCTGGATCTGAATATGCCGGAATATTTAGCTCCTCATAATATACAGCTTGTGGAATCGAAGTAGATTTTGCGGATGCCAATTTTGCCAGAGAATCTGCTTCATTATTTTGATTTCGGGATATCCTCGTGACTGAGAATTATGTAAACCACTCCTTACATTGCCATACTTTTTTAAGATAGCTGACCATTCGATCATCTTTCGCATCATACGCTCCCGTGATTTGACTGACCACCAGCTCAGAATCACTTTTTACTTTAATGCTTTGTACACAGAGGGATTTGGCCAGTCGTAAACCTGCAATAAGAGCTTCATACTCTGCTTCATTGTTTGAAGCATGAAAATTAAACCGGAGTGCATTTTGAATTACAAATCCGAACAGACTTTGTAAAATTACCCCTGCTCCTGATCCCTGAGAATGACTTGACCCATCTACATGTAAGGTCCACACAAAAGACACCTCACTAGAATCTTTTTCTTCCTCTGATGATGAAATACTTTCAGCAATAAAATCAGCTAAAACTTGTGCTTTTATCGCAATTCTGGGTTTATAATCTATATCATGTTCTGTTAACTCTACCGCCCATGATACCATTCTCCCCGCCAGATCAGGCTTATGCAGTATTTTCTTTAAAGGCCAGTTAGTAAGAACAATAATTGGATAAGCCTGAAAATAAGGTCTAAGCTTCCTGGCTGCTACTATTAAGGCCAAAGCCTGCTTTTCAAATTCCGGATATCTAGATTCTGCATCTAACAATGTATGACAAAGTAGATAGGATTTTGGACAGTACCTTCTTCCCGGATTAATACCGCGCTCACTACCGCCTTCGAAGAAGATAAATATATCTGCAAACTCTCTCCAGGATTTGGTCGAGATAGAACTGGTGGACTGGTCAGCCTCCTCTTCGGCTCTTCAAATGAATTCTGACAGTCCTCTGACCATTTGAATTCGTTGAGTGCATTTAGATTTTTCAACGCCCTGAAGAATGGTGCACATTTATCTCCCGATCTTGATATAAATCTACTTAATGCCGCAACTCTGCCTGTTAAGCTTTGAATTTCTTTCATACTGCTGGGTGCCGTGATATTCAAGATAGCCCTGATTTTTTCTGGATTTGCCTCAATACCCCTCGCCGTGACCATGTAACCAAGGAATTTACCAGATGAAACCCCAAACGCTCACTTCTTAGGATTGAGTCTCATTCCATTTCTCCTTAGTACATCAAAGCACTCCCTTAAATCAGCAAGATGATCAGATTTGAATTGACTTTTTACAAGAAGATCGTCTACATAAACCTCCATATTTCTTCCAATCTGATCAACAACCAACTGACTTGTTCATCGCCCTTTGGTATGTTGCACCAGCATTTTTTAACCCAAAAGGCATAACCTTATAACAATAGCTTTCCCGATTGGTTATGAATGCTGTATGAGGTTGGTCCTCCTTCTTCATAAGAATTTGATTATAACCAGAATAAGCGTCCATAAAGCTCAACATTTGCTGACCTGATGTAGCATCGATCAACTGATCAATTCGTGGCAAAGGATAGCAATCCTTGGGACATGCCTTGTTCAAATCGGTGTAATCTACACACATTTGCCATTTTCCATTATGCTTTTTCACCATTACCACATTTGCTAGCCACTTTGGACATTCAATTTGCTCAATAAACTCAGATTTTCTGAGTTTGTCCACCTCAACTTTAATTGCATCATGCTTTTCTGATGAGAAATTCCGTCGCCTCTGTTTCACTGGCTTGATAGATTTATCTATCCATAGACAATGTTCCGCCACTTCTCTACTTAAACCCGGCATGTCTTGTGCTGACTAAGCGAAGACATATGCGTTTTGCTGAAGAAATTC
This sequence comes from Hakea prostrata, assembly GCF_041222555.1. NCBI lineage: Eukaryota > Viridiplantae > Streptophyta > Magnoliopsida > Proteales > Proteaceae > Hakea > Hakea prostrata. Next base: position 45,944,044 of record NC_142609.1, on the reverse strand, counting down.
TCTTAATTGCTCCTTGTCCTGACTGTTCTGATCAGCTCCTATCATGGTTCCTTTTTCTGGATTCTCTAAACCAAAACAAATTTTCTCCAGCTTTTCTACTGGTTCACCTCTTTGAATTTTTTCCTCATCCCTGTTATCCGTAACTTCCACAGTAAGAGCAAGTGCCTTACCTTGTGCTTTTAAATCCTTCAAAAAGGTTGTATAGCTTTGCCTTGAAGTTTTCTGATCCGATTTGCATTCTCCAATACCTCCTTCAGTTGGGAATTTGACCTTCAAATGTCTCGTCGAAACTATTGCCCCAATAGCATTCAACGTTGGTCTCCCGAGAATTATATTGTATGCCGATAGACTTTTTATCAACAAAAATTTAGTAACCGTAGTTACCGTTTGTGGATGTGTTCCCAGTGTTATTGTTAGTTCCACAGTTCCTTCTACCGAAGTAGATTCTCCATAAAATCCAAATAGCCTCGTACCGCAAGGTTTTATCTTGACTGTATCCAACTTCAATCGCTGAAAAGCTTCATAAGACATTATGTCCACAGATGATCCTGTATCGACTAAAACCCTGTGAATATCCCTGTTTGCCACCTCAATGACTACCACAATGGCGTCATCATGTGGTTCCTGAATTCCTTCCATCTCCTCTTCTGTGAAGACTATCTCCTTCATCATTTTGATTCTTCTAGGAATAACATGAGATTCGACAGCACTTACATACCTGGCATGTGCCTTAGACTTTGAAATTGAATTCAAATCTAAACTTCCCAAGATGGTCATGACAGGGAGACGCTTCTGTTGAACTTGCTGATTTTCCTGTTGTTTAGCATTTTCATTTGGAGAGTTGTACTGAAAATCTCCCTTAGGTCGGTCTTCTCTCGCTGGTGTTTGATTATTCCACCTTCTTGGCTGATCAGCGGCATTTCTTCTGTTGCCTCCATTTCTCCTTTGAACAAATTGATCCAACCTCCCCTGACTGATTAATCACTCAATTTCATTTTTCAAAATTCTGCAATCATCAGTATCATGACCATGATCCTTGTGATATCTACAGAACCTATTCGGATTCCTCTCGTCCGCCTTTGCTATCATTGGTAATGGCCACTTCATAATTCCTTGATGTTGAATTCGCATCAAAATTTCTTATCTTCTTGTGTTGAGAGGAGTATAGTTTTCCTGGAATGGTCTTGGAATGTCCCTTCTGTATTGACGATCAGGAATATTTCTTGGAAAATTCCTGCTATTCCTCCGATCTCTCTGATCCCTCTGATCAGATCTCACAACTCCATCATCTTTCTTTTTACCTCCATTGCCATCAGTTTCTTTTCTTGCCTGAAGAATGTCTTTCATATTTGCACATTGGTTACAGAGGGTCGTTAGTTCTGCAATATTTGCCGGCTTGTTCATGATCAGGAATTCCAAAAGATGTTCATCTGTTAGACCTCTGAACATAGCGTCATATGCTACTGCCTCATTCAAATTTTTAATCTGAATTGATTCTTGATTGAATCTCTTCATGTAACTTCGAACTGATTCTCCCAATTTTTTACGGATTGCAGCCAAATTATCAACAGTTTTGCTACTCTTCATACTACTTTGGAACCTTGACAAGAATATTTTCGTCAAATCTTTAAAATCCTTAATGGAATCTGGTAGTAAGCTGAAGAACCAAGTTGTTGCAGATCCTTTCAACGAAGATGGAAATGACCGACACTTTAAAACATCAGAATTACCTGCCAGCATCATAACAGAATTGAACTATCCAGGTGTTCCATTCGATCTGTGCTTCCATCATACATCGTGAATGTTGAAAGTTTAAAATTGCGCGGCAATGGTGTTGACATAATATCTTTAGCAAATGCATTTTGGTTCATCATTTCCTCAACTTTCTCTCCGTCATCTTTGTTCGCCAGTCGCTGAATTTGATCGTCAAGGATACGAAATCTTTTACTGATTTCCGATCCATGAACTTCAGATCTGCTATCTCCTGATCTTCCTGTTTCCTTCTTATCTCTCCGATCTCCAACGCTTCTACTCTTTTTGCTCCAGATGTGACTTAATTGATCATCCTTGGACGATCCTCGATCTTCAGTCTCCAGTGGAATATAGTTTGGATCTGCACTCTCTCCTGATCCTTCCTTTAGAATTGATCTTCTTTGGCTTCCTCTTGACTTCTGAATCTGAGAATTCAGGACAAAGGTCGTCTTTGCTCGGGAAAGAGTTCGAGATCTTCCAGCTGATGAGATCGGAACTCTTCCCACAAGGATGGACTCCAATTTGCTTGATGAATGTCCTCATCAGATTTTGTGTCTCCAAGATTTGATGTTGCATGCTCTCAAATCGTTCAGTGATCAGATTTGGATCTAGCTCTGGACGAGATGCCGCCAATGTATCCGCCAATTGCTTCTCTTGCCTTTCGAACTGATCAGTTGGACAAGGTGAATGATCCTCTATCATTCTCTGCCTCTGTCGAGTCTGCATCATCGGGATTTGTGGTATCGGAACCACTTCTCTCGTTCTTCTTTTTGGATTTACTCTCCTAGGCTCCCTCTGGCTTGTTTCCGCCATTTCTATCGGTAATTATTCCTCCCGCTCAGGTGATTGAGCCATAGCTTCTGTTCTGATCTTGTTCCAGTTACTCTTCCCACAGACGGCGCCAAAATGTTGGTGCTATTTCTGCCGATCGCCTTGAACCGTAGTTTTCCGCACCGAACTCCTCAGATCTGATTCGATCTGGTTTGCTCTTCGATCGATCAACCTCTCACTCCTGAAAGAAACAGAATACCAGTAAGAAACGGAGCCGATCGTCTTGATCGGCGTCTCGTCTCAGACGATCTAGTCAGTATGGTTCAATTTATGCTTCAGAGCTCTCTGGAGCTTCTAAAGTGCTTGTAATGGAGTTCAATCAGAGTGAGTTCTTAGTTTGGTTGATTCTAGAGACTTACCTTCTTATTAATCTTCCCTCGCTTTTATACTAGCTTTCCCGCTTATAACACTTTTTCAATCATAGCCATCGGATCATCGCTCCTCTTTGGACGTCATTGATCATCCTTCCTTTATCTCTCAATCGAACCTGGCTAAGATTGGTTTGACCGGTATAAACCGGCAATGGATATTTTAGTCACAACATGACCGATCTTTTATAAAGTTGTTCTTCAATAATGGTGAATTTCGCTGCTTGATTCTTAATTGCCTTTGCTTCCTTGATATCTTCTGGAAGGACATCATTCTTCAAATATGTTATAATTGGGTTCATCCAACTTGGCTCTTCTTCAATATCCATTGCCTCGGCTTCCCGAATACTAGGAATTTCCAACTATTCAATATAAACGGCTGAGCCTAAGGTTGAGTACTTGGATAAAGCCATCTTGGATAACTCATCTGCTACTTCATTTGCAATTCTTATTTCTTTTGCCTCATACACGCCGCGAACTTGATTTATGATTAACTGAGAGTCGCTTCGGACTTCCATTTCTCGGACTCTTAGGGCTCGGGCAAGTCTTATTCCTGCTAGAAGGGCTTCGTACTCGGCCTCATTGTTGGAGGCTTTGAAGTTGAATCTTAAAGCATAATGAATAGTGAATCCATCCGGGCTGATTAGCATTAGCCCTGCTCCACTCCCCGAAGAGTTGCTCGAGCCGTCGACATATAAAGTCCATAACTCCTGATCGGGTGGATTTTCTACTCCCGAATTGGGCATGTTATTCTCAAGAACAAAGTCAACCAATACTTGTCCTTTTATAGCTGGACGAAATCTGTACTCGATTTGGTATTCGCTTAACTCAATGGCCCATGTTACCATTCTTCCTGCTAAGTCTGGTTTCTGTAGTATCTTCTTCAACGGGAAGTTGGTCAAGACTACAATTGGATGAGCCTGGAAGTATGGCCTAAGTTTTTAAGATGTGATTACAAGGGCTAAAGCTTGTTTATCCACATCCGGATATCGTGTCTTGGCATCTACAAGAACATGACTTATGAAATAAATAGGGTTTTGTGAAGTACCTTCTTCTTTTACTAACACCGCGCTTACTGCTGATGAAGAAATGGCTAAGTATGTGAATAGTTGCTCTCCCGTTGAAGGTCGAGCTAAGAGAGGTGGTGTCTCGAGCTTCTCCTTCAACTTCTCAAATGCTTTCTGACATTCGTCGGTCCAGAGGGTATCCTTTGCCTTCCCGAGGTCTTTGAGAGCCTTGAAGAAAGGCAAACATTTTTCACCGGATCTCGAAATGAATCTGTTTAGGGCAGGTACTCTTTCGGTTAGGCATTGAATATCCCTAACCGTCTTTGGTGACTCCATCTCGAGCAAGGCTATGATTTTTTTCGGGTTGGCCTCAATTCCTCGTTGGGATACCATAAATCCAAGGAATTTTCCGAAAGAAACTCCGAACGCACACTTCTCTAGATTTAGCCTCATCTGATATGTTCTCAAAGTATCAAAGACTTCTTCAAGATCTTCAAGATGACTTCTTCGGACAGTACTCTTGATGAGCATATCATCCACGTATACTTCCATATTTCTTCCAATTTGGTCCTTGAAGACCTTATTTACCATTCTTTTGTAAGTGGCCCCTGCGTTCTTCAACCCGAAGGGCATTACCTTGTAGAAATAGCTTTCTCGGTCTATCATGAAGGTCGTATCCTTCTCGTCCTTGGGATTCATCATTATTTGATTGTATCTCGAGTAAGCGTCCATTAAGCTCAATACTTCATGTCCTATTGTGGCGTCGATCAAGAGTTCGATCCGAGGAAGTGGATAGCAATCCTTTGGGCATGCTTTATTTAAGTCTGTGTAATCCGTACACATTCTCCATTTTCCGTTGGCTTTTTTCACCATTACTACATTCGCCAACCAAGTTGGGCATTCTATGGGTTTTATGAAACCTGATTGCTCTAGCTTCTCCACTTCGGTTTTGATGGCAGCATGTTTCTTGAGGGAGAAATTCCTTCTTTTTTGGATCAAGGAAATTGTATCTTCCCTGATCCATAAGCTGTGCTTTGCAATTCTGCGATCAATTCCTGGCATGTCTTCAGTCAACCATGCGAATACATCAAGGTTGTTCTGGAGAAACTCAGTCAATTCTTCCTTGAATTCTGTAGGCTGTTCTGAACCGATCATGGTTCCTCTCTCGGGAAAGTCCGGATGAAGTTGAATTCGCTCAAGCTTCTCAACAGGTTCGGCTCTCTGCATAGCCTCTTCATCCCAGTCATCCCGAATTTTCAATACTCATTGTATTGCCCGATCTCTCGGATCTTCTTACTTTCTTGAGATAATTCACATAGCGTTGTCTTGAGAGTCGCTGATCAGAAGAGCACTCCCCGACTCCTGCTGTTGTTGGAAACTTCAACTTCATATGTGTTGGAGAAACCACAGCCCCTAAGGCGTTAAGAGTTGGTCTCCCGAGCAAGACATTGTAAGCTGAAAGGTCCCGAACCACCATGAAGGTTGACTGGACGATAGCATCCCGAGGAGGTGTCCCGATCCTCAGGTCCAATTGGATGGTCCCTTCGGATATGGCAGACGACCCGGGGAACCCATATAGGTGAGTCCCGTATGGAGTCATCGTCTCATCTTCGGATTTCAATTTCTTAAATGCTTAATAGGATAGTAAGTCAACAGAAGATCCCGTGTCAACAAGAACTCGGTGAACTTCTCGATTTGCAAGTTTCACTTTAATGACTATAGCATCATCATGAGGAGAAGTTACGCCCTTGAGATCTTCATCCGTGAACGTTATTGGATCTGGACATAAGTCATTTCTTCGTTTTCTCGGCAACTGCATTGATCCCACCAACCGTGCTTTTTGCTTTGCCTTCTTAATGGATTCTTCGGTTGGATTTCCCAAAACAATATAGATGGGAGAGAATTCCCAGTGTCGGGTTTCTTCTCGGGATTCTTATCTGCCCTCTCGAGACTTTTGGACCTGAGTCTTTTTGTTGATCTAGGTGGGGACTTCTCTCGATCTTGCCGCTTCTTTTGAAGATACTTTTCGAGATGCCCTTCTTGAATGAGTTTCTCGATCTCAATCTTAAGATTTCTGCACTCATCTGTATGGTGGCCATAGTCCTTGTGAAAGCGACAATATTTTGTCATATTTCTATCTTCGAGTCGAGCTCTTAGCTTGCCCAGCCACTTCAAGTTCTCTTTGTCTCTAATCTGTAATAGGATTTTTGACCTTTTAGTATTAAGAGGTGTAAAGTCCCCGTTGGCGAGTCTTTCTTTCCAACCTCCTTTTTTATCATCTTTTACCTGAGCGTTTGAATCCGACCCTTTTCTACATAATTCTTCTTTTCCTTCACCCCTCTGGTGGACTCTTCTCGGGCTTCGATAACTTCGCCACTTGTTGCTTGCTTTTGGCAATTCTTAAGAAGTGCTCCATAAGTCTTTGGTTTATCTTGGAGCAATACCTCAAGCAAACGTCTTTGGGTTATTCCATTGTACACCACCGTGTCATCCAACTCTTCTACCTCGATAGCCACTTTATCGAATCTTAGAAGGTAGTCTCGAACAGACTTATTAGGTTTCTGCCTAATGGCAAAAAGGCTATCTGTTGTCTTCTTACTCCCGACGCAACTTCGGAATCGGGCAATAAATTTTCTCCCGAGCTCTCTGAAGTTTCGGATGGATCTTGGCTGTAGGCTAGAAAACCACTTTTTCGCCGGGCCTTTGAGAGATGCCGGGAAAGTTCGGCATAATTGCTCATCTTCTCGGCCAATCACAGCCATGACAGATTTGAAATAACTAATATGTTCTCGAGGATTAGACTTACCTTCGTAGGGAGTAAACGTCGGCATGATAAAGTTAGGTGGAAGAGGTGCTCTCATGACTTCTTCTGAGAAGGGTTCTCTGTCAACCACGTCATAGTCGTCATCAAGGTCCCGATCATCAAGCCTTCTCTCCATGGCATCTAATCTTCTCCCGAGACCATGCGCCTCTTGACGTTCTTGTGGAGACCGAACACTTCCAAGATCAGAATATTGGGAAGTTGGTCCATGAGAAGATCCATACTGACTTACCGATCCTCTCGGGTCATCAGATCTGGAATGGCCTCTTTCGTGGCTTTCGCCTTTTTGTTCTTGAATTCTTTCATTTTTGCGCCCTCTTCTGGGTAAATCTTGAGTTTGCCTGAGCCCAGCCAAACGGTTGAACACACTTCCCCTCGTCCGATCTCCTCGGGGAAGTGGTTCTTCAATATGAACTCCTTGAGATCTTTCTCCAACTCGTTCGGCTGTTTGCCTTGGTTCTCTGGGATTTCGCCCTTCTCGAACTTCGTTCACCGGGCGTTGCTTGTTTCTAGTCTATCGGACAGCTTCATGTCTCCGTCCTTGTGTATTTTTGGCGGGTCCGGGTGGTACCCCGACTTTATGGACTAAGCCACGAACTACTCCTTGGAGTTCCAACATTTGTTGTTGGACTGCTCTTTGCATATTTTGCAAATCAACCACTGTCGCTGGAATCGGAGGTTAATTCGAACCTCCTTCTCCAAATGGAGTTGGAATAATTAACGGGGATTCTCTTGAAATCCCTTCTTGAACTTCCTCTAGAATCAGAATTTGTGGATCTGGAGAAGGGAGAGTTTGTTCTTCAACACGTCCGTTTTCTATCTCCCTTTCTCTCGCTCGAGTGATAACTTGATGAGAACTCATCACCTGAGGAGTGGTACGTCTCATCATGACTTTCTGTGACGATTCCCACAGACGGCGCCGATTTGTTGCGTCTAGAACTTCTTCGAGAGCCGGATATTAAGATGATCACCTTAAGAGCTCCCCAGCCAAGCTAATAACTGAGATGCCTGCACTCACAAGGAAAACAAGAACGGTCCGGCCAAGTTTGGGCCGGGAAACCGTCTCCGACGCTCAAGTCAGCCTAGGCAACAATAAGAGTTCTTGAGAGAGTTCTCAAGAACATAATGAATAATTAATCAGATAATTTCTCGTACCTTTCTCCATGTAGGAGGTGGGTTTATATAGAAGTTACCTGAAGGCGGCGCTTCCTTGAGTTTCGGATCGACAGTTGAAGAGTGAGTGGAATATCTTCGGAATAACGGCTCCTTCTTTGTCGGACCAGATAGAGCCGTTATTTGATGACTCATCTCCCCAATTCTCGTAACGGCCTCCTTAAGTAGTTATCTGGTGTTAACTCCTCTGACTTGGTCATCCTCAACGGTATGTTGGACTTGGTCTTTGGACTCATGAGTGTACTCCGAATAGGTCTCCTGAGTCGTCTCCTTTTTTCTTCCCGAAGAGGGGTGTGTGCTACTCCCGACAGGGTTCCCTAGGTCTTCTTTATTAGAGGACCTTTATGTCCCGTGTGGGGGTGTGTTTTTGTCCCGCGGGGGCTCTCGGGATACATGCTTCTCCACAACAAGTACAATGTTGTTATCCTTGGAAAATCCTAAGAAGTCAAGTCAGACCTCTCCCTTAGTGTAGATCCAAAGACCCAAAGTGAAGGAAGAAGTCTTTGTGGGGCATCTCAGTAGAAGACATGGTGTTTGACCCGAAACCCATGGATATTGATGATGGTGCTTCCTTATTGAAACCTTATTTAATTTGGAGTTGAAGTGCCCATTGATGAAGAACTTGGTTGATGGGCCTAAAGCCTAGTTGGACCTGGTTTGAAGACATCCCTCCATGCTAGGTAAGTAGTATGATGTGTTGAAAGAAGCCCATCCAAAGATATTGAAGTTAGGCCCATTAAATCCCTATTTTTTGGGCAAGCCGCCTAGGCAGGGGCAATTTGGTAAAATTCTATTTTTAGGGTTTTTAAAGCTTTATTTATTGGAATTTCGTGGTAAACAACCCCATTATGTTTCTAAGCCTCTAGAGAACATGGGAAGGACCTTAGAGCCTCCTCTTCAACAACCAATCAACCAACAAGGGCAATTTGGTGAAATCCTTGTATTTTTGGACTCCATATGCTATTTAAAGGGGGGAAGAACTCCATGTTTTTCACTCACAATCAGTTCTAAGCCTCTGAAGAACGTGGGAAGAGCCCTAGAACCTCTCCTCCAAAGCCAAGGATGATCCTCAAGCATCCATTCGAGTTTCTTCATCGGTTCCTCTTCTAAAAGGTTAGTAATCAATTTGTTTCTTCTTTGATTTGTTCTTTCTTCTATACTTCTGATCTTCTATCTATGAGAAAGGTATTACACTATTGTAATGGCCTCTTCTCTAATTCTTTTAGCCCTAGAGTGAATTCCCCAATTCACTCTATGTTCTTGAAGCCATATGGAGATGATTCTTGAATTTGACCTTACCTAAGATCTTGATCACTCCCTCATTATTATTATTTTACTGGTTTTTGTGATTGTGGGAAAGGTTTCACATCAATGCTACAACCTTTCCTTCTATCCCCATGATTGTTAGGTTGATTCCCTCTTTCCCCCATCCTTGGAAACCAAAAGTAAGGGTTATTCTATGAGAGCTGATTTTGGGTAACTCTCATGAGAGGTAACCAAATTAAGAAATCTCTAATCTTTTATTAATTGTTAGAACCTACCCAACACTTTTCTTGATTATGTATTTCTACTCTTGTTTTCCCTAGGATGAATCTTTGTTCTCTGTGAACCAAAAAGAAGGTGATTTTGTGAGAGTCCAAATTAGGTATTCTCATGAGAGGTAACCAAATTGGAGAATATAAATCCACTTTTAATCCATTGGATCCTCCCCAAAACCTTTCTTTATTATGATTTCTTTATCTTTATTCTCCCTAATCTTTCTGAGGGATACACAAATTCTTGTTGGTAAAATCCTAAATGTAAGATTAGAATTTCTTTGCTATTGACTTTAATTGAGAACCTTGTTTTTTCTTATTGTTAGACGTTCCCAATACCTTTCTTGATTTTAAAATACTATTCTTTCTTTCTTAAAGTGAATTCCCCAATTAATTCTATGATCTTGAAACCATATGGTGATATTCTTATTTCTTGATGTTCTTGTTTATTGACTATTCTTTTTTTCTTAGAGTGAATTCCCTAATTCACTCTATGTTCTTAGAGTTCTTGAAACCATATGGTGATGTTCTTGTTTCTTGACTATTCACTCTATGTTCTTGAAACCATATGGTGATATTCTTGATGTTCTTGACTATTCTTTCTTTCTTAGAGTGAATTCCCCAATTCACTATATGTTCTTGAAACCATATAGTGATGTTCTTGTTTCTTGACTATTCTTTCTTTCTTAGAGTGAATTCTCCAATTCACTTTATATTCTTGAAGTTCTTAAAACCATATGGTGATGTTCTTGATGTTATTGCTTCTTGATCTTACCAGAATTCTTGATTATTCTCTTTATTGTTTTTCCTACAAAGTTTATAGTTGTGGGAAGGTCTCATACCATTACCAAGACCTTCCCTTGTGTTCTCATGATTGAGGAGTTGATCCTAATGTTTCTTGGACAATTGGAAACCCTTATATGAAGAGATTTTGGGAGGAAACCCTTGGGTAACCCTCATGAGAGAAAATCCACATTGGGTAATCCTCATGAGAATATCCAATTGGGAACCCCATTATTTTTAATCCTCCCCAATTGCATTCTTTGTTTTGAATTACTAATCAGATGTTTCCCTTTCACTCTGTGAACCTACCTTAGATTATCTTGAGAACCAATCTAGGGGAACCTTTATGAGATGATATTTAATTGAAAACCCTAATTCTTTGTTAATTGTTGGATCATCCCCAAAGCTTTCTTAATTATGATTTCTTTATCTTTATTCCCTAGGGTGAATCTTTATTCACCCTAGCCTTCCATGAGAGCCATGGTTAGTATATGTTAAAACCCTAATCCTATGACTCAATCAAGAACTTATCTTTTGACCAAGACTTGATGTTTTGACCTTCTTGGATAGTCCTAATATGTTCTAGGATGCTCCCTTTCGAATTTCAGACCCAGTAGACCAACCAGTCGACTAATGAGACAGTACGGGGCTGCAAACCCTAATTTGATCATAACTTCTTCGTTTGAAGTCCAATTGGTCTGAAATTCGAAAGGGAGCATCCTAGAACATATTAGGACTATCCAAGAATGTCAAAACATCAAGTCTTGGTCAAAAGATAAGTTCTTAATTGAGTCATAGGATTAGGGTTTTAACATATACTAACCATGGCTCTCATGGAAGGCTAGGGTGAATAAAGATTCACCCTAGGGAATAAAGATAAAGAAATCATAATTAAGAAAGCTTTGGGGATGATCCAACAATTAACAAAAAATTAGGGTTTTCAATTAAATATCATCTCATGGAGGTTCCCCTAGATTAGTTCTCAAGATAACCCAAGGTAGGTTCACAGAGTGAAAGGGAAACATCTGCTTAGTAATTCAAAACAAAGAATGCAATTGGGAGGATTAAAACTAATAGGGTTCCCAATTGGATACTCTCACGAGGATTACCCAATGTGGATATTTTCTCATGAGGGTTACCCAAGGGTTTCCTCCCAAAATCTCTTCATATAAGGGTTTGTAATTGTCCAAGAAACATTAGGGATCAACTCCTCAATCATGAGGAAACAAGGGAAGGTCATGGTAATGATATGAGACCTTCCCACAACCATAAACTTTGTAGGAAAAACAATACAAGAGAATAATCAAGAATTCTGGTAAGATCAAGAAACAAGAACATCACCATATGGTTTCAAGAACTTCAAGAACATAGAGTGAATTGGGGAATCTCTAAGAAAGAAATAATAATCAAGAAACAAGAACATCACCATATGGTTTCAAGAACTTCAAGAACATAGAGTGAATTCCCTCTAAGAAAGAAAGAATAGTCAAGAATCAAGAAACAAGAATATCACCATATGGTTTCAAGGACATAGAGTGAAGGTTTCAAGAACATAGAGTGAATAGTCAAGAAACAAGAACATCACCATATGGTTTCAAGAACTCCAAGAACATAGTGTGAATTGGGGAATTCACTCTAAGAACGAAAAAATAGTCAAGAATCAATAAACAAGAATATCACCACATGGTTTCAAGAACTTCAAGATCATAGAGTGAATTAGGGAATTCACTCTAAGAAAGAAAGAATAGTATTTTAAAATCAAGAAAGGTCTAACAATAAGAGAAAACAAAGTTCTCAATTAAAGTCAATAGGAAAGAAATTATAATCTTACATTTAGGGTTTTACCAACAAGAATCTGTGTATCCCACAGAAAGACTAGGGAGAATAAAGATTCATCCTAAGGAATAAAGATAAAGAAATCATAATAAAGAAAGATTTTGGGGAGGATCCAATGGATTAAAAGTGGATTTGGATTCCCCAATTTGGTTACCTCTCATGAGAGTACCCAATTTGGACTCTCACAAAATCACCCTCTTTTTGGTTCACAGAGAACAAAGATTCATCTTAGCGAAAACAAGAGTAGAAATACATAATCAAGAAAAGTGTTGGATAGAGTCTAACAATTAATAAAAGATTAGGGTTTTCTTAATTTGGTTACCTCTCATGAGAGTTACCCAAAATCAGCTCTCATAGAATAACCCTTACTTTTGGTTTCCAAGGATGGGGGAAAGAGGGAATCAACCTAACAATCATGGGGATAAAAGGAAAGGTTGTAGCACTGATGTGAGATCTTTCCCACAATCACAAAAATCAGTAAAATAATAATGAGGGAGTGATCAAGATCTTAGGTAAGGTCAAATTCAAGAATCATCTCCATATGGCTTTAAGAACATAGTGAATTCGGGAATTCACTCTAGGGCTAAAAGAATTAGAGAAGAGGCCATTACAGTAGTGTAATACCTTTCTCATAGATAGAAGATCAGAAGTATAGAAGAAAGAACAAATCAAAGAAGAAACGAATTGATTACTAACCTTTTAGAAGAGGAACCGATGAAGAAACTCGAATGGATGCTTGAGGATCATCCTTGGCTTTGGAGGAGAGGTTCTAGGGCTCTTCCCACGTTTTCCAGAGGCTTAGAACTGATTGTGAGTGAAAAACATGGAGTTCCCCCCTTTAAATAGCATATGGAGTCCAAAAATACAAGGATTTCACCAAACTGCCCCTGTTGGTTGATTAGTTGTTGAAGAGGAGGTTCTAAGGTCCTTCCCACGTTCTCTAGAGGCTTAGAAACATAGTGGGGTTGTTTACCACGAAATTCCAATAAATAAAGCTTTAAAAACCCTAAAAATAAAATTTTACCAAATTGCCCCCTGCGGCGGCTTGCCCAAAAATAGGGATTTAATGGGCCTAACTTCAATATCTTTGGGTGGGCTTCTTTCAACACATCATACTACTTACCTAGCATGGAGGGATGTCTTCAAACCAAGTCCAACTGGGCTTTAGGCCCATCAACCAAGTTCTTCTTCATCAATGGGCACTTCAACTCCAAATTAAATAAGGTTTCAATAAGGAAGCACCATCATCAATATCCATGGGTTTCGGGTCAAACACCATGTCTTCTACTGAGATGGCCCAAAGACTTCTTCCTTCACTTTGGGTCTTTGGATCTACACTAAGGGAGAGGTCTGACTTGACTTCCTAGGATTTTCCAAGGATAACAACATGATAGTTAAGGTCCAACTTCAAGGTCAAACATCAAACAAATCCCTCTTCACCCAAAACAGATAGGGTGTCTAGGTTAGGTTTAGGCTGGATTTCACAAAAAGGGTCTAATGGGGCTGGGGATCAAGGTGTAACAGAGGGGAGGGGTGTGCTATATTGCAAGGAAGGAGGAAGGAAGGTGGAGAGCTACAATGGTTAGGGGTTTGGGCTGAAATTGTAAGGAAAGGGGCAGGGGTTGTTTGCGATGGCCTAGGGAGGTGGGGGAAGGGGCAGGGAGCTTATGTACTTACTTGTAAACTGAAAGGCTTGCTGGAACTGTTGCTTGAGTGCTTGGAGAAGAAGACGAAGAACTTAGAAGTGTAGAAAACAATAGCAATTCCTAGCGCAGGTCACCCCTAGGGATCCCACGACTCTCACAATCTGGTTCTCCAATCAAATTTTATTCAAATCAAGCTAACTGATTAAATTTGACTCTAGGCTATTTATAGCTTTCAAAACCAAACTGACTCATGTTAGGACCTTAACTGATACAGATCTCATCCAACTACTTTAGACCCTAAGTAACTAAAAGACATACTAAATAAGGACTCAAATCTAACTTCCAAATAGGGAACAGCTCTATAGGATAAGTTTCCCTTTGGATAAGGAATCTTATCTCACCTAGCTAACTTCCACTCGACTGAAACTCTCAAACAACCTTCAAACTAGGACTCAAAATCAACCCAGTCAGTTGGTCCTCCATCTATTGCCCTACCTCCGAAGGTGGCCTAGGTATCCACCGGATCCCGATGTTAACTTAGCCTGCCTTCTCAAACTCATCTGGAAAATTGCCTCAAAACATGACTCTATTTGGGTTAGGTGGGTCTACTCTTTTCTTCTCCGGTCGGATTCCTTCTAGACTGTTTCTATGCCCTCCAACCCTTCATGGGTTTGAAGGAAAAATCTCTTGCTTCATCCCCGCACCATCTCGGCTATTTCTACCTTCATCTCTTTTGGCTCCTCCACTTCCTTCTGGCTTGACCAATGGCATCTGATGGGCATTCTCTTTAACCACTTTGGCCCCCGCACTGTCTTTTGATGTTTCTTCTAGATTGTTAGCTATTCCCCACCCCCTGTTGATGATACCCTAAGGAACAGGCTTATTGTTGTCTCCTGGGGTCTTAATTATTCTTTTCAGTCTTCTTCTTAAAGACCTTGTTCTCTTGCTTTTTTTTCTTTAATATAATTATTTATTCATCCCAAAAAAAACTAGGACGAAATTAACTCCAAAAATAGAATAGCTAGACTCCATCCAACTAGGTAAGACTCACTCTAGGGGGTGGGTAGTGCCCCTAGGCTGCTTTGGCCCCCCTGGTTTGGCTTCTATTTTCGAATGGGCTTGGGTCCTCTTTTGGCTCTTTTGGGGCTGTCTGGGGCAGGTTACATCACCCATCCAATTACCAAGTGCCTCATCATTTGTGGCTACCAAATAAAAGAAATAAATAGAAAGAAAAATTGTGCAAATCCACAAAGTAAAAATAGTTAAATATATGTCAATAGACATATGGATACATGAACACATCCAGCTTGTATAGCCGCAACAAGCATAATAAAAGAAATTTGCATTTGTACATAATTCAACCAATAAAACATAAATCAGATTTGCAATTAGCCTCTATTTTTGGGACTCAATAGGCAACATGAAGAATCACATAAAGTAGAAATATGATAGAAGGAATCTGATTGTAAACTCTGAAAACCGCATGCTATTGCATTAATCACTATAAGCACAAAAAGAAAATGAGAAAGAACCATCTTTACTTGCCAAGTTCATAGATGATCTAGAGAGATAGAGACAACCCAATTCTACCCAGCATATAAGAATGGACAGACCACATAATGAAAAGTAAGAGTCAAGGCAACATCTATTTATATAAATGGAGAATGTGTGATTGCAACGTATTAAGAGGTTTAACTTCACCCAAGAATTCAGGTAAAATAGTTATATAAGATCTAAAACTGGTATCTGAGTTTAGAGAAAACAGCTCTTCCTTAATTGCTGCTCTGAGATCTTTATCATTCTGAATCGAGAGACTACCAAGGTTCTGACTTTCATTTGTAGTTTCAGGCAATTCCAAGGTTTAGTCTTTTATGGATGTTTAAGACAATAAGACCTGTTATTCCTGTTTTGGCAATAATTGATAGTCCTTTGTCAAGCTGGACTAACAATCTACAGTTCAGTCTAGTTTTACATGTTCTCCTTATGTAAAGAGTCCAAGATTAACTAAGGACTTCAACCACATCTGTTCTATTGGGGGCTTCAGAACCTGTTATCTGTTTTTCATTCCTTTCCTGTCTAGAATTGGTTTAGCCTTTCCTTTGTTGGAGTCTGAGTGGGTCTAAAACTAGCTATAAACCCATCAATATCTATGAAGGAAGAAGAATTGTATCTAATCTGATTCCTGGCCATCAAGTTTCCTGGTTTTCCCGTTGCAACTAAAGTTCCTGAAATTCTGATTCCTAAACTGAGTCATTCTTCTTCTGAATCTCGTTACTGTTTACTTCATAATCAATAATTTTGGTCACTCTTGATTTTATATTCTGAACTCTAAAATCCCTGCATCAGTCCAGATGTTCTGTCATGATTTCTAATTTCCCAATCAGAGGAGCTTTTATTAGAAGAGCAAAAGCTCCCTAACTTGAGAACCAGCCCATTCTGGCTCTTGAATTTGTTCTTCCGCTAGAATTCCAGTATATCGTCAAGTATGGAAAACCAATCAATCAAGACAACTAACTGATTCAAGTCTAAACCAAAATACTGCAGGTTTTCTATGCCTGTTTGCAGGGGACCTACTAGCAGCAATGGTGATCAATCCAAACATCAATATCAATCCAAGGTAATTAATAAGAACGACAGGGTGATCAAAAGCACACAAGCCAACAACCAGGTACAAAAACCCAAACATCAATTTCAATGCAATCATCTTGATAGGCTAAATGAACGTACTACGATTTCATCAAAGATAGAAATAGGAACAGAAGGCGAGCCGAAAAGTTACAAACTTTTGCTGTCTGATACAGTGCTGCCAACTCGAGAGCGACCGAAAGCGAGAAGAAGAAGAAGACGACGACGCTGGATTGAGGCTACCGTGGCTTCACGCGAGAGCGTTGGGGTCTTCAGAGGAACAGTCGGGCTTTGGAGATCAGAAATCCCCAAAATCTGTCTGGGCTAGCGTTTCTCCACCCCCAAGAAACACAAAAATTACATTTTTATGTTTCTGTTCCAAAAGAACAATTTTAAAGATGATTATAATTTATAACAAACTTGTTTCTGAAAACGTTTTGAGAATGTATGTGTTTGAAAAAAACCAGAGGGCTTTTAACTCTAGCTGTCATTACATTTCATGTAGAAATCCAACCAAGAATCGAAGGAGATAATTATGATGTTGGATACCAGACAGTGAAGAAATTAAGAGTTAAGTGTAATACCAATGGTGGGCAATCGAAGAAGATTGATCACTACAATTAACAAGTGTTTCACAATAGAATACTTCTTAAGTAATCTACATGATAGATAGGGATTCCAAACCTTACTGGTGTTCATTTGTTATTACACTTGGAAGATGGAGACTCAGATCCTCTTTTATAGTGCCAGTTCTGATCCATTGAAATTTCTCAGTACTATTGGTTTTTTGGGTTGAACAGATTAGTCTCCTCACTGTTGTTGTGACTGAGGTCATTGGAACACTTGCGTTTTCATTATATTATAGCAGCAACCCTGGCAAGAAAGGCCTGTCTACCATGTGTGAGAGAGATTGGCCAATTTTCATTCCGTGACTCAAGAAGCTTCATGATTATGATACTACTGATAATGCACGTTGGGTCTAATCAAAAATTTCCTATCAATAGGTAGTGTTACCAAAGAAGTACTTGTAGATGCAGGTGTTTTCTTGTGTTTATAATAGAAACAACTTAATCTGCAGCACCCACAATTTAAAGGATTAAATGCCACTATCCAGAAGGGTTAGGGTATAATTAATTGATAATTTGGTTAATTAACACATTTCTATGTACATACTTTCAGATAGCTGTTGTGACTTCACCCTATGCAAAGGGCTTCCAAGTTTATTGGCACACCGTCAATTACTGGGCACTTCACAGGATTTAAGAGGATGGAGACCCATGGAAAGAGGAATCAGAGCCCTTTATATATGTCTTCTGCTACCTGCCTTGACTTTGCACTATTCTTCCCTTTGTGGTGTTTGCATTAACAATGAACAAGAAGCTAAGGCATGGAAGACAGCTCCTCAAGAGTTGGGAAGGTTTTGGGTCCATTTCGGAGATCATTAGTGCTGTGCAAGAATCAAGAATAATCATACATGACAAAATGCTGAATTACATAAGCAGCTAGTAATAAAAAAACCCAAAGCAAGGGGAATAATTACATGTTCAAATGTCTCATAAGGCATGAGATTTGGTACATCTTAAGTTGGATGTCTGTAAATGACATCTTCAGAATAACTACTATACTGGTTAACAAAGGCAGGCAAGAACCAAAATTGCTGCTTCATTTCTCTGACTATTCTTAACATTCTGAACTTCAGGAACTCGAATGCTGCTCCAGAGAATCTGGAGTTCTCCAACATCATGTTTGAACGATATTCAAGAATCCAGGTATTAGAATCCATCTGCACAGCTGAGGCACTCCATCTAGCTTGCACCCATGAAGTGTTTGCATTGCGAATTGAGAACCCAAACCTTCCCTCTGACCACTGATGATCAAACAAAAACCACAGTGACACATAAAAGTAAGATGAGGTTTGATGAGTCCCTTAAAAATCAATAAATTCAGGTGTTCATTTATAATTACCTCTGTGACTCTGCCTGTCAAGATGGTGAATGACCTAGAAGAAAGCTCAGATGTAAGCAACCCTGCAGTTTGGAGAGGCCAACCCCACAAGCTTACCTCTTCTGTCATGGATTTATATAATGTACAACGCGAATTTAATAAAAGTCCTTCCTGCAATTGAATCATACAGTCTTAATTTGTTTTCCAGGAAACAAAGAACTAATTAAAAGAAAAGGTTGGGACTTGCTACCTGATCAATCTTCCATGCTGAATCAGGAGATCTGCAGTTTGAGACATCCACATCAACTATATCTTTTAGCTTCTTCTCCAAGAAGTCTAATTTCATATTCCGATCTTCCAAGCTACAAGAATCCTCCCCCACCCTCCTCACAATCTCAGGTGACAAAGCAGGCCTAAAGAGCCCCAAAATGAGCAAACCCAACACGTAATCTGCAGCAAAAATCAAACTCACAACCACTAAAATTATGAAGCTGTTGAACCCAAAAACTCTAGTTTTCTTCTTCATTTCCCCAGGAGGAAACGATTTTCCAGTCGATTTGAGTGGTGGTGTCCTTGAAAGCTGGTGCACGCCAGATTTGGGCGTGGAGAGGATTGAACGATTGACAGAAACAGGGGATTTTTCCATTAGAGAAGTTGAGGCTGAGAAATTCGTCAGAGAACTTCGTTGGCTGCTCATATTCCTTAGATCCAAAGTCGCATTGATGCTTGCAAGACAAATATCGCACGAACAGTTGGCATCTTTCCGGCAGCCGGGAAAATAGTAGCTGTCGCGGCTCTCTGATCGATCTTCCATGGTGCTGCTAAGGGTTCTTTCAGAAGAAGACGATGGAACGACAACGGTCTTCTTCATTAGGGCTTCTTTTCTTCTCTCTGTTCTTTTCTGCGCTCTTTTCTCTTTTCCGATTTCCTGAAGATCTTTGAGAGCCGGATTTCGAAATTTAAATCTTCCAACGGTCTCTAAGAAACGGCTGAGTTGTACAGAAAATCACTATTTATGCGGTGTCAGTTTATTTGGAGTGAATTAATTAATTATGCAAGGGTTATTTTTGTTAGTTTTTTATTTTCCATTTTCAATATTGTCCACACATTCTAAGTTTCAAAACACTATTCAGAAATTATATCTCTCAAACATTTTGCAGATTTATGATTAAGAGAAGAAGTACTGCTAGACAATAGAGAGAGAGAGAGGAAGAAATGAGTCGAATATACGGTCTTTTGGAAAAATATCATCTCCCTGGCATAGCAGTGCACATATATGACAAATAATTAGTTGAGAAAGCAAAGAAACTATGTTGGATTTTTTAAATTTAAAATCAAGCTTTGAATCTCAACCTATCATTTATCATATATGTGCACTATTGTACACAGTAGATGATTTTTTTTCCCATTTTTTGTTCAAAATTATTCTTGTCCTTTTGAAATATATAACTTGCTTCTACAAGCACTGCATTTAAGTAGGGTATTTATAGCCAATATACTAGGTTATCCTACATTTAACGTGTCCTTGTCGACTCTCGGTTCCCATGTAGCTGGCTACGTAGGACTTGACAAGGTTAGGCTTGATTTGACAGAGTTATCTTGGGGGCATTAGTTGCATACTTGCATATTCTTGACTTTACCATGTCTCTTGACACACAACGCATTTAATGCAATGTGAAATCTTCTTCTCGACCAAGGAGCCCAGTGTCAGTTACGACTAGAAATAGAGTCACACTCAGCCCCCGAACAAATGAACTGGCTTGAGTGTCTCAACCCAATGGTCATTAGCGGTCAATGTGACCGGTCGCACCCAAGCAATCGTTAATTTGATCATCACAGTCTATCGGGTTGATCCCTCGAGTCAGCGGTTCAACCACTTGTTCATTGGATGAACCGTTGGCCGGACAATATTGGTATTACACTAAAGAAACTGTATCATAATGAATCCCATGGCTCATTGTGTGAGAATGCAAGAGAAGGAATCTCCACTCTAACATGGTTAAAATCATGTTTCACAATATTCCCTTGGGAAGAAAGCATTCAGTTGAGTCGTTGCATTTTCAGTGGTGTTTGGAATCTTATCAGTAAGGTCATCACATCTACTTCAAACTTTTTTTCTTCAATTCTTAGACTCAAAAGAAGATTATTCTGGTTCCAGATCAATTAATCTATAAATGAACAAACATCTACTTCAAGCAGTTATAATCTGGAAAAAAGTGATGAAAGAACAGCTCTTTGATTGCACATATATAAGATCATAAGATCACATAAGCATCCGATTCCATCTCCAAATGTTACGTTGTGCACCGTGTTAAGTGCGAAAAGTTTCATATATCTTATACATCTATCAATTCTAGATTCTTACCTGTTAAAACCGCTTTCACATCGACCAGGTAGTTGGAATCAAACCCAATTTGGTTGGACCCAAATGCAAACACCAACGCAAGACCAGACCAGATTGAACCTGAAACGACCCAACTGGACCAAATGAACCAAACCAACAATTATGACTCACTTGAGGATCTTGTTCAACTCAGTGATCTCCAAAGCTGAATATGTTTGACTAGTGAGTAGGGCCCTTTCAAATTCCAAGTCTCAACCACTGATTATAATATGGTAAGCAAAAATTATAGCTCACCTACAGGACTACAACATTATAGAATCATGTGCAATAATGCTTATGAAGTCCTTCAATTTCAAGTGGAGCTGACTTTTGTTACTCTATTTTATTAACCCACTATAGAAAAGCATTGATGAGATCTTAATCTTCTGGGTTCTGAAAATTAATTGAGGCAAACAGATTTGAGTGTAGGACCAAGTCAGAGAAGACAACCTATGCCCTGTTTCTCCTTTTTTGTTTTTGTTTTGTTTGTGTGTGTATGATTAAAACCCACATTCAAGAACAAAGGAAAGCTTTTTCTGTAAAAGAAATGGATAAACATCTTGTGAACAATGATGTATCAGGACTCTCTGTATGTTGAGTATTCATCTTCCCCTTAATATAACAACAAACAGAAGTCTATGAGCCTGCATTTGATGTGAATTGCCTAATATGGGGACTTAGAGGCACTTGATCATTCACTCTTTGTGGCTACATATGAAAGTTTATTGAGTAATAGATAGGCTTTTCAATAAAAGAGAATTTAGATTACAAGACAGAGATTTGATTTCCTTGGAAGTTAGTTTCAGAAAATTACTTCTAAGTTGATTAAAGATTTTATAGACTTTTCTTCAAAAGAATGAGAGGAGAAGAAGATAAAGAGAAATAGAGTTTTATCTGCACATACCCATGTTAAGAAAACTAAAGAAGTAGGATTAACACTACATGATATTACACTTTACAAGACTGGGAGAGGACTTAATCATGGAAGGCTTTTGAGAATATTTGAACCCAGGAAACCCAGGAGGACCACCCTCTTTCAGCACTACAAGCTTCTAACAAAAGTCAAGTAATAATTTTTTTTCTCTGCTGGTTATGTGCTTGCAAATTTCCTGTACTTCTTAGAAGAAGTAGTAGTAGAAGAAGAAGAAGATAGATCCCCTGACCTTCTCCTGAGCATCTGCCTCAAACCATCTGCAACCCTGACAGCAGGGTTGGACTTGAACTTCCCACAGAAAGACATATGAGCTTTCAGAGCTTCATCCATTCCAAATGAACTCTTCCCTCTCTTCACTTCATCTCTCACAGCTTCTGAGCACAGCCCACATAACCATTTTCCATCGAATTTTGCTTTCACCTGACTAATGTAATCTTGTGTACAATCCTCTTTTAACCCACAACACTCGCAATTCACCAATTCAATCTCCATCCCTGTCTCTGTTTCTTCTTCCTTGCTCTGCTTCTGGAGGAAGAGGGAAGGAAGGAAGGAAGGAAGGAAGGAAACTGGGTGAGGTCAAAACCCTAGTGAGGAAATGGATTGAAGCAAAGTGATGAGTGAATCATAGCTAAAGAAGAGGGTTGCTTTCCTGTATTGATGATTGGATTGAGGAATTGGGTTTCCTCACCTTCTAAGCTTTGTCTTCTCACTGGTTTGATGGTTTGTGTTGCTGCCATCAGTGGTGTTTGTTGGGCCTTGTGTGACAAGGTCTTTTATGGTGGGGAAGAGTGACAGAAGAGAGAGAGAGAGAGGACATAATTGAGAAATCTTCCATAATTTCCTCCCTTTTCTAAGGGCATGAAAATGGGAAAATCCTAGAAGTTTTTTTTTTCCAGAATTTCACATGCTGGGTTTGATTGACAGTTACTTTCGGTTTATATAGTTTAACTACCTGGCTAAGGTATAGGCCGGTTGGTTTGACCAAGTCATCCTTTTTTTTTTTCGTTGCTGTGATTGACTATATTCATGACTCATATAATGAATTTTGATTGACCCTTTTGGACTTTTTCTCTTGTTTGTCGGCAAAAGTGATCATCAATATATTTACACATTTCTCATGTGGTGTTGAAATTTTGTGATAACTGGATTCCAAATGCAAAATTAATGACAATCATAATCAGGTGGATAAAAGTCATAAAACCATAAATTCCATGCTAAAAGTTTTCGTGCAAGTAAACTCCATAGAACAATTTTCATATATAGCCTTAACCAACAATTTTGTTTTTTTCAATATATGAAGAAACAAAATTTCCTCAAACTTTTTTTCTTAAATCAAAATGCTTTATCTATTTTCTTGGAATTTTGGATCAATTTCTTAAAATCCTAGAACAATTATAATCCAATTTAGATTTTTTTTTTTTTAGTAAATAATATTCTATTCAACAGAGGAAAAACGTGAGACTGAGCAGAGTTCCAATAACCACTCAGTGGATACAAGCCAATCTCTACACTCCTTTAAGGTGAGCGTCATCCTTGCTGGACGATCTGCCACTTGGTTAGATCTCTTAGAGATATACATTGCCTGCACTGGATGAAATCTAGTATGAACGGAAAACATTGGAAGGGACACTTCAACTCCCCATTGATAAATTTGACCAACTGTTGATTATCTGATTCACCTTGGTAGTCCCCAATAGCATAATGCATACACATCCATCCTTAATGCCAACGCCTCTCCTTCAAAAACCGAAGCAAGAAATAGTTTCGAGTGCGTTAAAATGGGAATCCTTTCAGAGTTGCGAATCACTAAACCAGATCCTCCCTTTTTATCTTTTTCAATTTAAGCCAAATCAGTACTCACTCGCATGTTGGGTAGCAGGGGGACAGCCAACTATGGTCATCAATGTCTAACCCTTCTATTGCTCTCCGTGTGCATGTCCAACTGCTGTCTTGCTAATATCCTTTTATCTTTCTTGATTCCTTGTTCTTTAAATTCACAGTAGGCTCTTTCTGCTTCCTTGCAACTTAGATTGGGTTTCTCTCCAATGACTTGATTTCATTTTCTCCCTCTAACCAAGACTAGGGAGTGAAAATGGAACTAATAAAGATCTTTACTAATCATATGATTTGGTTTGATACATCTGAAACCCATTTTCTAATGTATATAGAAAGATTTTCAAAATGAAAATAGATTACTTGGGTAATTAATTAACATCGATAAAAAGGACTCACAATCTAATTATAGATTCATAATTACATTTATTTTTTTTTGCTTAACTAATTATGATAACTCATTTGCATATTATAAGCGAGAGGTATGTACTTGAATCTCTTGATTACTTGAAGAGCTTAGCAATACCAAAATAGATATTAAAAATTCCACTTATTTTAACATTGAACCGTCAAACAAAAGAATTACAAACAAAGGTTAAGATCTAATCAGATATATTTTGGAGTTCGAATCCACCACGAATACATTTAGGTGAGTGCAATTCTATTTAACCATCACTTGATGTTTTTATGTTCAAAAGTACCTCTCAATCCCTTGTAAATGACAATACAATATGAAGTGATTGGCTCAAGGTGTATATGCTCGCCCAAATGTACATGCAATGGATTTGGACTCTTTATTCATAACCCTAACAATATTCCTCTCAACCACCCTCTGATTTCCCTTTGCAAATCACTATATTTTTAGGCTACTTGTCAAGTATTTTAAAGGTGTGGTCCAGTTTCTAAGTGCATTGCTAAAAGAAAATGTGATTAAGGAACTCAAGTTACAAAAATATATACACTTAAGCTAACTCTCAACCTAAATAACTTTGAAAAATATCAGAACATGCATGGCAGAAAATAAAAAACCAGAAAGAAACAAAGAGGGTCAGATTAAAGTTTGAGAAGTTGCATCCAAGGGTGGCTAAAATCCGAAACATGATGAAGGGAATAGATGGGTTGCAGAAGACACATCTATAACATGGGTTCTGATATAGACATTACAGTTGTTACTGTTGTCATGGTCCAAAGGTTTCAATATCGTTTCAGCCATACAGGATTGGGCACATCAGTAGCAGAGGTTTTAGGATTACACCAGGCAGAAATAAACAATACATGGAAAGATGTATTAGACAGAAATTTGACATAAACCATATCCACCCCAAAAAGCCACCAGAATTTGCAAACTTGTCAACATGGTACAATAACATGGGTAACAAGGAGACTTCCCTCGGGTAGGCAATGAAATATTTATAGCTCTAAGGCTTAGTAACCACAGATACAGCATAACTACATAGGAACACAAGAGGATTCATGTAAAAACACACAACACTGGGATGAGCAAAACAAGACACTGTTGCTGGTAAAAATATCATGGTAAATCCACTCGTAACATAAAGAAACAGCATTATTTTGCTACAAACCCCACAGCAATAACCCCCCCAGAATGGAGAATGTTAAGTTCTGGATGATCTTGCACAAGATCTTGATGGCTTTAACTTCTTGATATTGAGAACAAACTTCTGGAGGATCAAACTGTCGAACACTCATCCAAAGGTTAAAGAACCTACAGTACATTCGCTGCCGCAATAAGAGGCAAATATCATCTGCAGACATCCATGCTTGCCAGATGCTATGTGGTTCTCAAGATTATCAGCCTTGAACATTAGCGCATCATCTGCTGCAGCTGAAGTACCTGATGCCTCTGCTCGGGTGGCAATAAGTTAATCTGCTCTGGTGTGAGACTCATGACTTGTTGAAGCAATGCCTTCTCCATTTCAGGTGTCAACTACGTCCCAAAAAGTTTAACAATTTGAAAAAGACAATGAGGACCATCTTGTATGAGTAAAACCTTGTTATACTGAAAGGAGTAGAGGAACAAGCATAAAACCTGTGGTGGACGAGGTAGCTGACTGTTGGGACCCATCTGACCAGGTAATGGAAGTTGACCAGCAACCTGTAATCCTGTTGAATTGTCCTGTGGACCCATCATCCAAGAAGTTCCTCTTTCCGTTTGCATGGAGCCTCCTGCTTGATTACCAAATTCTGATGCCAAATGTGATCCTCCAGCCTGAAAGAAACATTATATTAAGTGGGGGCACAAAACGAACACATCCCAGTCTAGAATCTTATATAATAGACATGGAACTGCATTTAGATTGATTAGATTCCAGTAGCATACAAAACTGACATGCTTTTCCAACTTGCACAGCACAAAATGCTTGTGCTCAAGGATGAAACTATATCGATATGTAAGAAACTTATAAAATATGTTGTCTGATTCAATCTCAAATCCTCTACTGCTCTATCCAGTTTTAACAGGGTCACCATATGCCTCAGTTTCTACTTTCAAGCCTTTATTCCCATACAATTGCTATACAATAATAACTTACTTAGCAATTACAACCTGGTTCGTGTTTAACCCTTAAAACTTTCCAAGAATATAAAGAATATTCAGTTCTGTCAGAACTCTAAAATTAGCAACCAGCACAAAGAAGTTGAGAAGAAGAAGTGTTTTAGTAGGAAAGAGGGCATGCAATTGTGTGTTCCCAATTGCAGGCTCTAAATTTATCTATAATAGAAAGGATTAAAAACTTAGGACTTCTAACTTAAAACAAACTACACTTCAGTGCTGGTATCTTGCAGCAAACTTCCAAGAAGAAAAGCTTAATTACAAACTTTGTAAAACCAGAAAATATGACCTATAATGTCCAAGACTACAACACTCCCCCCTCAAGCTGGAGCATACAAAACAAGGGGTCTCTTGGAATAATGGCAATCTATATTAAAGCAACCATGAACCAGGATTGAGTTAGGAAAGAAGACGATCATAATTGAAACTCTAGCTTTCAGTGGAGAAAATAAATTGCAGAAACCAGAAATAATGATAAGAAGAAAAGAATTGGATGTAAAAGAACTTATATCAGAGAAATCTCCTGAACAAACCTCTGTGGCAACATAGATAGGACAAAACCCTAGACTCGAGAAATCTTGATTAAACCATTCAACAAGAAGCTACACCAAAGATAGTCACTGCCTTCACCACCCTCTAAAAACAGGTCTTCTTGAGAGATGATTGCAGCGATAAAGTCGTCTCCTCTCTTTCCTCCCCCCCCCCCCCCTTTTAATGGAAAATCTGCAGATTTACATGCAGGTGCTGAGAGAGATAGAGCCAAATGCGAAGCTCGTTGGGGCACAGGTCTTGAGTTTGTGTATAGCCCTTGGCTACCAGACAAGTCTTGAGCCTTTCAACCATACCATCAAAGTGATACTTGAAAATATACACCCATCGACAACATACCAAATCCTCCCCAGGGGTTAAATCTACCAGAGACCATGTATTACAAGACTGTAAAGCATCCATTTCCATATGGTTTATTCACTTTAGATAACCTACTCAACCAGTCTTTGTTGGAACCCTAGCCCCTTGGTTTATCACTATGTAATTCTCACTAATCAAATTCATGAATGACGCACGGCCCTCTTACAATCTCTTATAGTAAACTCAAAAATAAACTCGAATATTGAAAAGAAAATGCTTAATTCAATCCTGAACCAGTAAGGTAACTTAAAATGGCTAGGAATGTGAACTGATAAAGGAAACATACACAAAACATGTATGGGCTTACGGAATCCTAATCCAACCAACCAAAACACTTAATAACAGTTACTTGAAACTCACGTTGAACGACAAAGAATCAGACAACCAATACAATTGAACTAACGCTAAACAGTTTAAAAACAAACCAAGTGTCAGAAAGGAGGCCTAGGAATCCGCCGGATAACTTATGTTAATCTAGCCTGCCTCCTTAAACTAATTTGGAAAATCGCCTCAAAGCATGACTCCATTTAGGTTAAGTGGGTCCAATCCTACCTTCTCCGTGTAGATTCCTTTTGGACTGTTCCTATGCCCTCTAACCCTTTGTGGGTTTGGAGGAAAATCCTCTTATTGCGTCCTCGCGCCCTCTCTGCCATTTCTACCATCATCTCATTTGGCTCTTCTACCTCATTCTGGCTCAATCTGTGGCACCCGACAGGCATTCTCTATAACCATTTTGGTCCCTGAAATGTTTATGCTTCCCGTATCCCCAAAAGCACCCCCTTGTTCGCCTTCATCACCAATGGTCCCTAGAACCTTTCCCCCCTCCCCATCCTCACTCAAGTTTGGGAATCTCTCCCCCCCCTCTCACTAGTTCCCTCATGATCTCACTGTTTGGCTCCCTTCTCCCACCAAAACCTTCTCTACCCTCTCAACCTGGAATCTCCTCCAAGCCCATAACCCTAAACCCCCCTAGGTCCCCTTATCTGATTCAAAGGTTTCATCTTGCACCATTCCCTTACCCTTTGGAGATCCCTCAACCGTGCCCTTCCCACCCAATCCTTCCTTATTAGCCGTCATATCCCAGTAAACCCCAACTACATCCTATGTCGGAATGGCCCAAAAAACCTTGAACACCTTTTCTTCTCCTGCTCCTTCTCCAAATCTATCTGGAGAAAGCCTAGCCTCCATCTAGCCCCATTCGAGGGGTTCTTTTGGGTTTGCTCGTGACAGGTCTTGGATTGTGCGAATCTTTTCAGGCCCTTCCATTTTTGATCGGATTGGTAAGCTAGTTTTTTGTGCCTCCATTCATCATCTTTGGTGGGAGCACAATCTCCAGAGATGGACTTCCAAATCCCGCTCTTCAGACATGATTTGGAATGCTTTGATGTTTCTTCTAGATTGTTAGCTTACCTCCATCCCCTTGTTGATGATACCCCAAGGAACATATTCATTGTTGTCTCTTGGGGTCTTAGCTCCTCTTTTCAATCTTCCTCTTAAAGACCTCATATATTCTTTTTCTTTTCTTTTTTTCTGATCTTTAATATAATTATTCATTCATCCAAAAAAAAAACCTTTCTAAAAATAGCAACCCCCGCACATAGCATTGATATGCATAGTTTGGACAAAATGCTTAGTGGCCTGACAAATATTTTAACTATTAGAGATATGAGATATTGTAACAAGACAGGGGGAGTCCCCCTATCATGGTTTGCTTATTAGTTAGGTCTTTAGTTACCAGTGAGTTTCTCATTCAGCTTTTGTATTTCTTTTGTAATTCTCTTTTGGTTTATTATAAACAGATACGTTAACTGGTGTGGAAGAATATACATTCTATCATCTAGCCCTGTTCTCCCATTGTTCTCTTTTTATCCCACACACTCTTCTTCTCTTTACCTGGTAGTAGTTACAATTTTTCTGGGACTGTTAAATGGTATCAAAGCTTTAACTTAAATCAGTACACCTGATTCTGTCCTTAATTGCAGTTTTGGGAGTCATTTAAGTTTCTATGTTGAAGAAGGAAACTTTAATATGAACTGGGGTTTGACTTCCCTTTTGATGAGTTCCATGTGAGCTTATTTACAGTTGCTGATCTTAAATGAATCACCACCACTATGATGATTTTCTAGTTTTATTACCATGGAATCATATTGATGCCGTGTTTACATTTTACTCACAGTTCCTTCATTCCATCTTAAACACATTATCCGATTTCGATTGCTTCAACTCCGTTTCAGATCTGGTTCTTAAAACACAGTAGTACTTGTTTTCTGTTAATGAGGTTTCTACCTTGGTAAACAATTGGAAAGTTAAAGAATCTAATATTCATATTTCAAATCAATACTGATTTGGTGTAGATGATCTCAAAGACTTATTTGGTTCTTACTGTTTCTATCAGTTTCTCACGACAGAAAATTCTGAAGGGATAGATACTACTTCTGAAATTTCAGACTAGACAACCTTTTAGAGGAAGGCCACCTAACCATAGATTACACACATTATGGTTTCCCTCATAGATAATCTGTTGTTGGGGTTCTTCGATGAGTCGAAATCAAGAACAAAGAGAAAATTTCAGATGTGAACTTCCTTATTGCAAGGAAGAAAGGAGTTCTTGCTTTGCTGAGTTTCAATTTGCTTCATGGTCTGGCTGTGATGGCTTTTGAGGCGGACACCGATCTTGGTTGAAGACAATGGTAGCTTCTAATTGCTGGTTGCATGACCACCAATGAGCAAAAATAGTCATGTTATTTCTTTTGACTTCTCTATTTCCTTTTCTAGTTATAGTTTAGTTGGAAATTAATGCTCTCTTACCTCTATTTAACACCAATATCTTTCTATGCTACTTACACCTTGCCATTAGATGTGTAAGTTGGGCCAGTTTACCAACTTAATAAGTCCACTTTTGATCAAAATGGGTTTGGAATCCAGGGGTTACGCTATGTGGTACGTTCAGTTAGGGGCCCCCAACCAAGGACTGTTTGGGATTGATGGATTAATTACTAAGTAGCCATTACCTAACTTTGGTGGTCCCTGCATAGCATCAGTTATGGGATTTTGTTTTGTCCTCGTGTGGGGTTGACTGAAGATATTCTCACTTCTATTTGCTGGTTGTGTGGGGATGATTGAAGATATTTTGGGCTTCTATTTGTTGGTTCTTTGCTTGTGAGATTTCAATCATTATCTTTTCATGTGTCTTGTTACACAAATCAGGAAGGTAAGCTTTTATGCAGTTTGTGTAGTCTCTCTATGCAATATTTGTAGATGCATTTTTATGAAAAAAGCTGTTAGGTGCTACACTTAATGGACTTTTAAATTCAAATATATATTTAATGGATCTCATAGATGTAGGAGTGAACTTGATTTTTGTTGTAATGCCTTCCCCAAGATGCACTTTTAGGGAGTTTATGTAGTCTTAGGAGCCGCACTTCTATGGTTTTTTAAGGCAATGATGCGATTTTATGAACTTTTATGTAGCCGTTAGGTGTTACATTTAAAGGACTTTTATGTTACAATTGGATGCTACAAATTTTTTTCCTATTTGCCTTCACTAGAATGGGTGTTTAGTGTCGCCATTGGATGTTGCATTTTAATGTCTTTCTCGGGAAGAAATGGATTTATAATGTTGATTGCAGTATCGCTTGCTGCCGCCTACTACTACACAGTTCAACACTGGTGCTGCTTTTCAACTTTGTTGTTGTTTGTCCAAGCAGGAGCTTTCTCTCGATATGTGTATACTCCAACTTGAGGGGGAGTGTTAAGAGTTATGAGATATTGTAAAGAGATAGGGGGATCCCCCCCCCCCGCGTGATTTGCTTATTGGTTTAGGTCTGTAATTATTAGTGAGTCTCCTGTCTTAGCTTTAGACTTATTAAGAGTTAAAAGTTATATTCCTTTTGTGATTCTCTTTTTGTCTATCATAAATAGATGTGTTAACTTGTATGCTAGAATATACATTGTATCATCCAGACCTATTCTCCCATTGTTCTCTCTTCTTATCCCACAATCTTTCTTTCTTTCTTCTCTTTACCTAGTACTGGTTACAAATTCTGGGATTGTTTCCCAACCAAAAGGGGATCATTTTCATTAATTTAAGAACCTTTGTAGTGAGGAATCTGCATCACCAAGAGACAAGAGTGTGACCGGGAATTTCTGCAGAGATTTAACAAATTCTGGGATTTGTAACATTCATCAACTTTGCATAGTTTTTGGAATGCTGGGAAGCCAGAGAGCTAGCAACATTGAGTTGACTTGGAGTTTCAACAGATAAAGAGTAATGCATTCAAGAGAAAATGTGGTAATAAGAGTGGTTCATTTTGATGGAGTGTACCACCCACACCCAGACATAGTGGGGAAGAAATGACAGCGACATACAAATAAAAAGCAAAAATTCCACCCCCAAGATGCTTCCATGCCCCACCTCACTAGCTCCTGCGTGCTCAGGGGCCCCATGCACTCCTTACCTGAATTGCCCTCATAATTCAAAAAAAATCAGAACTAAATGTGACATTTAAACACATGCCAAAATGGTGAACCTTTTTTCTATAACATTGATTAGAAACTGTATTTTAAAGAATGGTTCATGTTTTTCAACTCGGACATATCACTCAGCAAACTTAACCATGGGCACAGTGTATTGTATAAACCTGCAGCATGAGCCCACCTGTCCACAAGGCTTACCTACACACACGTTAAGCTAGACCGGATCATGGCCAACTCCAGGCTTTGCTGTTACCAAGACAGTTAGCTGGTCTAGCCCTTCCTCAAGGTCAGGTAGGTCATGCCGAGTCGGCAACTGCCATCAAATTCAAGAGCTGGCAAGGGAGTACCTGATAAAGTGACTGGGGTGGTGGTTGATTCTGGTGTGGTGGCTGATTCTGGTGTGGTGGCTGTCCCATTGGAAATGAAGGACCCATGCTAGCTCGAGGTTTGGCACCTGACTGAATAGTTAAATTCCATGCACTTATTAGTGATATCAAAGATGCTGACCAAGATTATTTAAAAAATTCTAATGTCCTACTTACATGATAAGGAGGTTGTGAAAGATGGGGCTGGGGTGCACCAGAATGCTGGAACCCCATACCAGAGCTCATATGCGAATTAAGTTGATGTGGGTAAGGTGGCATCGAGGGTGCCCTAGGTTGTTGGTGCAAAGGTGGTTGCAGAGGTTGCAAAGGTGGTTGCAGAGGCATATGTGGGGCACCACTGTTCGGTGTTGATTGTTGCTGCTGACTGGTTATGTTAGGCAAATGCATATTATGCATTTGGGAGGACACTGAATGTGCCATAGAGCTCACTGGTGCATTCAGATGTCCCTTAGGCTGCTGCATTGTTGGTAGAGCATGTGATGGCATACTCTGGGGCAGAAGTGTCCCTGATGGAGCAGAACCAGCTGGGGCAGTCATTGCAGGTTGGCTTTGGTGCGGCTTCCTCAATTGAATTTGAGCCTGAGATGTACTTGATTGGTCCTGCTGCCCAACCGGCACAGGCAACGACTGAGCAGCTTGAATGTTTGGCTGCTGACCCGGTGGTTGTGCTGTTTGTTGAGGTTGCTGAGGAAGTGCTTGCTGAATGTTTGGCATCTAAACAAGAAACACAATTCTTGTTTGTAAACAGCCATGGCAGTATAAATTTAGTAAGGAAAAAAATTATCAAGGCAAGGCTGAAAAGAAATACCACTTGTGGAGGTTGCACCATTCCGAGCATAATTTGTGCCTGAAAAATAATATAGTTCAATAAGCAAATACAAATATTAAGTAGCAGTAGAACAATATGAGTTCTGAAAGCACACACAGAGCAGGAGCATCAATTGACCACTACAATGGATTTTCAGAACGGAAATACATTAATTGCAGTTATGCAATCCTAAGATTGTAATCTGTGGCCAGTGAAGGACTTCTATCTTACTATTCAACTCAACATCCACAAAGATCTTATCTGAGAATTTCAAAAATATATAGCCACATAGGTAAGAACCATAGTTATCAAGGCGACCAAGGTGTTTGGAGCCCTTCATCGAAACCATGGCGATTAGGCAGCCACAAGGTGTCACCTTGACAAACAAAGTATTTCGGTATACACTTTTGCAACCATTTTATGTGATACAGATAACATACTAAAACTTATATAATTCAACTCATAAGCTAAACAAATGTTAAGTCATAATAATGCAAGATTATTATAAAAATAAAAATTAAAACAACAAACATAAGTTCTTGCAATAGCAACATAGCATTAAAATATATAAACCATAAACATGAAATGGAAGTAGCACTAGCAATGTCAAACTAGTAATGATTGGTGTATAATTGTATATGGAATGGAGTTTTTTTTCTTTTCTGATTTGATTTCTAATATGTCCCAATCGATTTGGTCTCTTTTATGATTAGGTTCTTATTTTTAGTTTTTTACTCTTTAACCTTAAGATGATCCTATGCTTCTCTCTTTTACTGATTAGGTCCTTTTTTCAGTTTTTTACTCTTTAACCTTAAAATGATCCCATGCTTCTCTTACTTGATAACAAAGCATACAAACAACATTATGTGATGTTATGGAATAAGTTTTGATCATTAAAAAAATCCAAAAAATGAAAACTAAGTACAAAATGTCAAAAGACCGACCACTTTTTTGCATGTACAAAAGATGTCAATATGGTTTACAAGGTACCTGCCTAGACAATAAAGCACAGACATTTTTTGCATGTACAAAAGGTGGACCATTGCCATGGTGGCCATAAAACGTCTTGTCACCAAGGCGACACCTCAACACTTTGATAACCATGGTAAGAACCACAGTTGTTAACGTGTTGCCTAGGCATCTGAGCGCCTTCGGGGTGCCTTAAATTGTGCTCACCCTATTTGTAGACCATAAGGCAGTCGCCTTGGGGTCTGAGGCGTCGCCTCAATCTCCTTGGATGCCTTAGACCCCTGGGCGACCACATTTTTGTTTTTTTTTTTTAATCTCATGAAAGATGCCAAATCGAAGGCAAATATTTAATTGCTTATTAGATTCCAATTGTAAATTAGCTATTGGTTGGAAACTATATGCATATTTACAATGATGTTACATGTGATCAAATGTTTAAATTATATAAAAAAATGAAAGAATAATGACTCGAGTCTAAATCCCTAATACGTTGTTTTCTTTCTATCTTCCTCTCTTCTTCTCCTCCTTTCTTCCCGCGACTGACACTCTAGCACTTGCAGTGAGCCAAAGACAACTTTGTCGCGATGAGCAAGTAAGTTCTTCTACTTCCTCCAGATTCTTTCTTCTTTTTCCTCTTTTTTTTTTTTTTTACTCTAAAAATTTGGCTACAAACCATTTGCAGCTCCGATAGTCTAAAGTTGCAGCGGCTCTCCGGCGAAGAGAATAACATCACTCGAACCATTTCAAGTTGCGGCGGCACTCTGGTATCTGCTTCTACTCTCTCCGGCAACTTCTTCTTTTTCCTTTTTATTTTTTCTTCTAAAAAATTCCGGTACAAACCAGTTGCACTGCCGGTAGTCTAAAGTTGCAGCAGCACTCCAAATAACATCACTCAAACCATCTCAAGTTGCAGCAGCACTCCAGTAGGTGCTTCCTCTCTCCGGTGACTTCTTTCTTCTTCTTTTTTCCTTTTTTTCTCCCTAAAAAATCTGGTACAAACCAATTGCAGGCTTGCAGAACAAGTAGTCTGAAGTTGCAGCGGCACTCCGATGAAGTCATCTCACGCGAAGGACCAAAGTTGGAGCCGCTGTTTTCTTTTGCTTCTCTTTTTTTTCTTTTCCTCCTTTCATTAATCTGTGATTTTGTTAAGCCTAATAATTTTAACAAAATCAATTATCAATTTGCAGTAAACTCCGGCAATCTTCTGGGTGTTTGTTCACCATCTTCTCAGGCAACGGTATGTCTCCGGCAATTTTTTTTTTTAACTCTATTATTTGACAAATACACTCATGCTCTAAGCCTCTGATTGTTGCTTCTAAGATTCTTGGCAATTTTTTTGGGTGTTTGTTCACCGTCTTCTCAGGCAACAGTATGTCTCCAGTCTTTTTTTTTTTTTAACTCTGCTATCTGTTTCAGAAATAAACAATGCTTAATCAAGGACTTTGTAATTTGTATGACCTGTTATTGAATACCCTCATGCTCTGAGCCTCTAGTAGTTGATTTTGAGATTCTCGGGCCTTTTTTTTAACTTTGTTTTCAAAAACAGAATTCAAAAATGCTTAATCAATATGATCTGCCATTAGGGACTTTTTTATGACTTGTTATTGAATGCCTTCATGCTCTGAGCCTCTGGGTAGTTGCTTCTGAGATTCTCGACCATTCCTTTTTCTTTCTTTTTTTAAACTTTGTTTTTAGAAATGTTTAATTAATATGATTTGCCATTTGGGAATTCTTATGAACTGTTATTGAATACCCTCATGCTCTAATAGTTGCTTTTGAGATTCTCTTACTTTCCACATTTTGAAAAAGAATTAGAAGACACTCATGTGCAAATCATTAAGCTTTGTGACTCTTGAAAATTTTGTGATAAATGACATGACATTTGCTCAGTTCAACATAGAAGCTTCATACATGTATAATACTTTAATTGGCTTTGTGGTATCATTATCATTATTATTAATACTTTAGTTGGCTTTGTTGTTGTTTTTAATTTTGACTGATTATTTAAATATGTTTCATGTTTTTTATTTGTAGACATCTCTTAGTTATTTACAATGGCCTCAACTGATAATCTGGTGGCTACTACTAGTGGGGGTGAAGCTAGTTATGATCCTTCAAAAGACCCAAAGAGAAAGGCCAAGTCAAATGACCCTGGGTGGAAGTATGGGTATTGGCCAGATGTTGTTGATAGGAATGCAGTCAGGTGTATTTTGTGCAACAAAGATTTCAAAGGAGGAATTAGAAGATTGAAGTAACATCTAGTGGGTGGATATGGGGATGCTATAAAGTGCACCAAGACCATTGCAACGATTGCCCAAGAGATGAATGAAGTGTTGTTAAAATAAAAAGAGGGCAATTGTTACTGATCTTGATAATGAGGAGATGATGATGTTCAACAAGTAATTAAGAAGAACATCCTACTCCTGCCTCTACTAAAGGACAGACATATCTTAGTGGGGTTTGAGGTGTGTTCCAAGAAACCAAGCTCTAGGACTTCATCAAAGAGATTGAAAAGTGCCCTCAATAAGGCACTAGTAAGGGGTCCTATGGATATGCATGTTAGACGCACTTTTGAAGAAATTGTTGATGATAGGAGGGCAAAGGGTACTACTCAGACAGAAATCTTCAATAGAATGAGATCCGCAAAAGAAAAGAAGTGAGTGGATAACTACATCACTGATTGGGTGTATGAGTGTGGCATTCCGTTCAATGCAGTTAAAGCTAAAAGTTTTGAGGTGATGCTGGAATCTGTTGCACAATATGGTTTTGGGTATAAGTCCCTAACTTATCATGAAATCAAGGTGCTTTTATTGAAGAATGCGAAAGAAAGAATGATGGAGACGAGGAAAAGTTATGAAAGGCATTGGAAGATGTATGGATGCACACTCATGTCTGATGGGTGGACTGATAAAAAGGGTAGGCACCTCATCAATTTTCTTGTGAATTGTCCAAAGGGAACATTCTTCCTTGGTTCTATGGATGAATCTAGCCATGTGCAAGATGCAAAAATACTCTTTGAATTATTGGATAGTAAAGTTGAAGAAATTGGAAAAGAACAGGTAATTCAAGTGGTGACTGATAATGCCTCAAATTACAAAGCAGTAGGGGCGTTATTAATGAAAAAGAGGACTATAGTATATTGGACTTCTTATGCAACCCATTTTTTTGATCTAATGCTAGAAGACATTGGGAATTTGAAACAATATAAGAGGGTGATAATTCAAGCGAAGAGAATAACCACTTTCATTTATAGGCACACAAGATTGTTGGAAGCCTTGAGACAAAAGACAGGGATCTTGTGAGGGCTGCAGTGATTAGATTTGCCACTTCATTTTTGACACTCCAAAGCTTATTGAAACCATGGTTGTCAAGGCGATCAAAGCAATTGGGGCTCTGCCTAGGCAATTAGGCAACAAAGCAGCGCCTAGGTGACAATAAGGCGACCAAAGCGGTTGGTTAAAATTTTCCAATACAACTTCTTTTAAACTGATAAATTTCTATTATAAGCCAAACAAACATTCAAGAATCACATTTATCTAAAAACAGAAGTCAGAAGCATTCAAGAACCATAATTATGAAAGATTGTCAAAAAAAGAACACAAAAATAAGTTCCATCTCATCAAGTATCATAACAAATGACAAGGGACTATATCAAATTATAAGTATGAAAACAAAAGTAATAATTTAACATTTTTATTTACCTCTATGATAGTGTGATGCCAAATAAGTGCCTTATCCATTTAACGATTCATTGACTCCCGATTCCGAAATGACTAACTATTAAGTTCATATATGGCTTTGTAGAATAAAATTTGATAAAAAATAAATTAATGTACAAAATGTCAAAAAAGCGACCACTTCGGCGTCTAGGCGGCAATAAGGAGCACAATTAGGCGAAAAAGCAGGAAAAAAACTGCATGTTAACAAGGCGGTTGAAAAACCGCCTTGCCGCCTAAGTGGACACTTTGACAAGGATGACTTAAAGCACTTATTCATTTATGAGGAGTAGACAAAATCCAATTTGTCTATGACAGAAGCAGGAAAGAGTAGTTGAAACAACATTTGCTACAACATTTTGACATGGTGTAGAGGATTGTATTAGAACATCACAACCTCTTATCATTGTATTGAGGATTGTAGATGCTGGTGCAAGACCCGCGTTGCCTGAAGTGTTTATAGCCATGCAAGAGGCTAAGAGAAGAATAAAGGATAATTTAGGAGGCAAAGAACGACTCTGAAAAAAAGTCAATACAAATAATTGATAAGTGATGGGAGTGTCAGATGGAGAGACCTCTATATGGTGCAGCCTTATTTTTGAATCCTGGGAAGTTCTACAATTAAAATGTTGTGGATGATTGTGAGTTGATTAATTCTCTCCAAACTTCTTTCAATAAAGTTGTACAACTGGTGCCTGATGTAAGTCTACAAGATAAGGTATTGCACCAAGCAAGTGACTACAACCAAAGTAGAAGTCCTTTCTCCACAAGTATAGTTATCAGAAAACATACACTATAAGTCCTCGTAAGTTTTTACTTCAATGCTTTTCATTTTTAATTATACTTATTTGATTCGTAACTCTAGTTTTTTGTTAATCTTTTTTTTTTTTTTTTTAATTGTAGTTACTTGGTGGGATACACACGGAGAAAATGCTTTTGAACTTACAAGGATTGCACGGAGGATACTATGCATTTGTTGTTCCACCTCTGGTTGTGAGTGGAATTGGAGCACATTTGAGTAGCATTTGTTGTTCCACCTCTGGTTGTGAGTGGAATTGGAGCACATTTGAGTTTGTAAGTCTTAAGTGATTTAAGTAGTTAAAATACTTTTAAGGGTAATTTTCATATGAACCCCTTAAGGTTTGGCCTATGTCATTTTTAGTCCAAAAAAACTGAGACTTTGCATCTGCCTCCCCTGTACTATAGAAAAAGTCAATTTAAGGACAAATTATCACTTTTATGACAATTTTGCCCTTATTATTTTTTATTATTATTATTTTTACATTTGATGAGGTTAAAATTTATTAATTTACAAAATCAGACGCTCCTTCATTACCCGATTCCCAAATCCTGATTCTACCAATTATAAATCCTCATTATCCAAATCGAAATGAAAATTAATAGGTGAAACATGATATCCAACTTATTTCTCAAAATTAATGGGTGAAAATTTGGATAGCTGGTGAGTTTAAGGGATGAAGATCTCACCAGCAGAGCCATGACCAGCATCGGCCTGTTCGACTTCTTTCGAAAGAAGAACAGAAAAAGACCCATGAATCCTACAGCGTGGTTGCATATTACTGTTACTTGTAATGAAACAAAATCAACCAACCTCTTCGAATTTGACATCTTCCATCTCAAGTGCCTGTAAATCCAACAAGAGGAAGAGGAAAAGGCGAAACAAAGATTAGATTAGTCACACAAAAAGAAGTAGAAAACGAACGCGGGGTTTGGGCCTTTGGGGAGGTGTTGAAACTAACCATGGAGAAGAACAATTGAAGAAGAGTCGTCTTAGAAACAGGGGATTTTGAAGAATAAAGAAGAGAAGGATGAGCAGGGAGTCGATAGTCTTAAAGGGAGAAAAAGAATAGATGATAAGGAAATAAAATATATGAAAGCAGGAAACTAGGAGCCGGTGTAGGAAATTCGTTTAGACTTGATCTAATATTAAGCTGAATTTTCTCTTGATACAAACTTTTTTTTAGTGGATTTGGACCACGGAGCTTTTCTGAAATTCTTTGGATTGCAGACTTGCTTACGGTCTCGGCATCGACTGTAGAGCTCCGTGATCCACTGCGGGGTTTGAGTGTTTCAGAATAATAAGGTTTTACAAGATGGAGAAGATAGGAATAAGAGGTGTTGAGTCTAGGGTTCTTGGGAAGAATGAAGAGTGGTGGTGACATTAAGGAAGCAACATTACAGATAAAACGCTAAAATGAAAAACAAGTTTTCGTAGAACTGCTCAGTAAACTCTCCAGTTACTCCACATTGTCTTATTTCCAAATCCTATTTGATTATGTTTCACCCATTAATTTTCATTTCTTAATCTTCAACTAGGATTTGGATAATGAGGATTTAGAATTGGTAGAATTAGGGATTTGGAAATCGGGTAATGAAGGAGGGTCTGATTTTGTAAATTAATAAATTTTAAACCCTTAAATGTAAAAAAGAAAAAAGAAAAAAGGGTAAATTTGTCATAAAAGTGATAATTTGTCCTTAAATTGACTTTTTCTATAGTACAGGGGAGGCAGATGCAAAGTCTCAGTTTTTTTGGACTAAAAATGACATAGACCAAACCTCAGGGGGTCCAGATGAAAATTACCCTACTTTTAATTTTAAATTTTGGAAGAATGACTTAGGATTATCTTCAATTGCTTAAGAATTCAGATTCACACCAAGAAGAGGAATAGGCTAGAACATAAGCAGTTGAATGAACTAGTTTTTATTCAGTACAATCGTCATCTTTATGGAAGGTTCAATGAAAGGCGATTACAGAATATAAATTATGATCCCTTACTCCTTGATGAGCTTGACTGGAGTAGTGAGTGGATGGTTAGTCAGCCTGATTATATAGTCCATCCTGAGGGTGATCTTACTTGGAGCACTGCCGATAGAGCTATTAGGGCATCTGCATCACTTGAGGGCCAAAACGGACCGAGGAGAGGTCAACTGAGTGAATCAACATCTGTTGAAGTTAATTTATGCTACTCACGTCGCAAGTCTTGGGAAAGGGTGGTTGAGGAACATGACTCCGGTTGATGGAGACATGGAACAAGAGGAAGATTTGAATGATGATGAGAATATTGTAGATGATTGTGGTTTGAGGTCTAGGACAAGTACCTCTTTAGAGCAACAACAACTTCGAGAAGATCTCCCACTTGCTACCAATTTGCTTGATGATGATTATAACTAGTTGATTTATACTTCTCTACAAAAAATTTTGGATATGGATTGTGGATTTTTATTAGGAATTTTGGATATGGATTTTTTTCTATTTGGGATTTAGACTTTAGATGTTAGATTATAAGTGGGATTGTTTGCTTAAATATTTAAAACTTTGTATTTGAATATTTGGCTATATGTTTTGTTTCATTTTCTTATTCTACTTATGAGGATATTCAGCTAGAGCTCAACCATGTATAGGAGGTGGAGCTATAGGTGCTGGTGGAGTTGTAGGTGGTGCTAGTGCTGGTGACATTTAATGAAGGTATATTGTCTACTTGTTTTGCATATGCATATATGTGTTTACTATTTAGTTTCATTTGATCATATATTGATTCTTGAATTCAATTGCTAATGATAGTATAATACTTGGAATTTATTTAGGACCTACTATGTGTGGTTTGTAGTATGTTGGATGACTTGAGGTAGGCTAATATTAATTTTTTTATTATATAAGATATGATGGATTTATAATGAACAAGAGTGTATGTGATGCATAGTAAAAAATTCGAGGGAAACTCAAGTTTCGACCGGGTGAAAATGGGAAACTTAGGTGGAAACTTGGAAAATTTCAAAGAAACCAAGGACTTTTCCGTTCAAGTTTCGACAGGTTTTAGAGAGTATTTTGGGGTGGGATTCTGTATTTAAGTTAATTAGAGTATAAAGAACACATTGGTTGTATTTTGCTAAAAAAATCAATGTAGATATGTCATTCAATGAACATAACATCAATGTAGAGTTGTCCGAAAAGTATATTATAAACTTAACTACTTAAGCACGTAACATTCAATATATAATTTCTAACTTCAAAATAGTTGACAATAAAAGAAAAATACAACTTAGTGCTAAGAGGAGTGCCAATAGTGGATTCATCCTATGAGCTGAGCAGTACTATGCCTGTAACATCCTCTCCTCCAACCAACGAACATAGACATCCCATGACATTTTATGCCTATGGTTGTCAAGGTAATCGACAACTGTAACTTTATGAGTTTAATCATCAACATGCTTAAGATAACCAGCTTGAGGGAATACGCACTTTGGATAGAGAAGTCCTGATGGAGGGGGTATTTGTTGTGGTATTTGGGGAAACATGAAATAAACAAAAAAATTGAAAATTTGGGAAAGCTACAAAATTTACAGGAAAATGTCTCAAGTTTCCACGAAATTTCCTAAGTTTCCCACAAAATTTAGGAATTTTTTTTCTCATGAACCAACTGGTCCAATTGGGTTGAACCAAGTTTCGAGGTTTCGACAAGTTTCAACGAAATTTCGACAGTTTCGATCGAAACTGTGGACTTTTTTTCGGTCCTCACTAGTTTCGTTTCGGTTTTTCCAAAATGCAAAATTTCGCAGATTTCGACCGAATTTTGTACCATGATATGATGTACACTAAAAATTTTACTTAAAACGCTTTGACCGCCTCAAAAGCACCTTGGAGGGCGCCTTGTCGACTCATCACCCCAACTACCCTAAATTACTTTGCAATCGCCTCGCCCCCGTGACAACTATGGTAACAACACTATCATTAAAAGTGGAGGACTTGAGCATGTCACTGCGGAACTAAAAACTATATAAAAATGCATACGCCCCATGACAGATTTCTGAAACTGACTAACATAAGGAAAGATAAGATTTTAACAGAAGAAAAACATTTAAATTAAAGCTACAAATGAATGGTATTGTCTTATGATCCATGGACAAAGACACAAGGTGCCAGACGCTGCA
Source organism: Hakea prostrata (assembly GCF_041222555.1). Lineage (NCBI taxonomy): Eukaryota > Viridiplantae > Streptophyta > Magnoliopsida > Proteales > Proteaceae > Hakea > Hakea prostrata. The sequence continues at coordinate 45,901,787 of NC_142609.1, read as the reverse complement.
ACCTCTAGAGACCTATGAACCTGAAAGGAGTTCAATACCCTAAAACATACAAAAAACGCACATAGACAGTCACTTGTTCAGAAGAAAAGAAAGAAACCTGGAAAAGGGCTCTAGTCAGAAGAGGATTCTCCACGAGTATCTGTCTAGCTTGTTGCTGGTTCTGTTCAATCAGTGTCTGAAAGGAAATTTCGCAATAGCAATATTATTATTTATTTTTATTTTTTTGTGATTAAGAACATCAAATTTTATCATAACGGTATGAGGTAAGGAGAAGGCAACAGGAGATAACAATACAAAAGGAGGGAAGATTTAATCGCACTACCTTCATCTGACCCATGATGTCATATAATTGGTTCTTCGACATCCCAGCTAGGTTAGCGGTGAACGCATCACCCCCAATTTGCCTCCCGGCCATGGTTACTGTACAAAGAAGAACGCAGTGAGAATTTTCATGAAATTTTACAGCCAACATTCCTCAAACATAGAGTCAATCCCAGAGAGAGTTTAATGTAAGCAGAAAGTAGGAATGCTAGAAAACCTAATATCTTCTAACACCGTTAAAGAAGAGGAGATCATAATAACACCCTAAATAATCAATCAAAGAAGAAGAAGAAAAGTTACTTTGCGAATTGCGATCAGAATCTCAAATCTCTGCCGCAAATAATGCTAAAATGGTGGAATTGAACAGATGGATTTGTCGTGAATTGGTAGCTACAATCTCTTTTAGGTCACCGCGTTCTACGCTTCTCTCATGCGAATTGCTTCGAACTGAGAAAGGCCTGAACGAGAGATATGGGCGGGAGTTGCACCAAGTAGAATCAAATGAGAATTAGGATTCTGAAAACGGGGTGTTCCAAATTGGAACTAAATTTTAGGGGAGATTTTCGGTCCCTTCCTTTGAGTTAAATAGTTCATTTTTATTTATCCATTTACAGTATTAACCTTCTAACCAAGAAAAAAAAATCTATTTACAATATTATCCTGTCATTCTATCCTAAATTATAAAAAAATGATTCATGAATTATATCTCCTAAATTATGTGATATTTATTATTGGAAGAGAAAGAAGTAGGATTCTCATTCAAGGTTACTCTTGTCCTTTTGAAATCTTTGACTTGCGTACATTAGCACTTAATATATTTTTACCGTATAAATATATTTTCACCGTTTAGAGGGTCTGATTGACAAATTAGATAACTTTCTAGTATGGCACTAAAAATTTTCCAGTATTATATTCCAACTCTTATTGGAAAAAAGAAAATATTATTCATTAATTTGCAAACTTTTGCAATGAGATAGGCACTTAATTTCACTTGTTACCATCTTAGTTGGAGGAAGCAATGAGTTATATCCCTTCAAATATAGTTTTATGGGTAGAGCTACGCCAAGGCCAGAGACACCACTTAAGGGAGATTAACACAGCAGTGGATTTTTTAACGAGCCATGTGAATACTAACACAAAGATTGTCTATCATGTGAATTATCTACCTGAACGTCTCCATGACATTGTCAATGATGATGCTCGTGGACATGTTTATTATCGTATGATATATGTTATTTATTTAATTTTAATATGATATCAAGCGTCTTCTATCCAAAAAAAAAAACACTTGTCTCCCCCACCTCTTAATTCACTCTACATACCCATTTTTTGAAATCTCCTTCTATCCCTCTTCCATATGTGAAATATTAGTACTTGGCCACTCTTGATGTTAAATCCCGACTTCACCACTGTTTATAAGAACTATTAAAATTGCACATATAAATATCCATATTAGTGTGTTTAAATATAACTTACTTAAAATAATTGATATGATTAACTTTTACATTGTATGTCATCCTGAATAAACTTGAACAAGTTTCATCATTTTAATTGAAACGATTTACATCAACAATTACGTATTCCTTAATTATTAAACTAACAAATTTAATATGTATTTATCATGTATAGTCTAGGAGAACAAATAAAAAATCAAAAAACATAAATATATATATATTAAAGTCTACTAAGAAGTTAAGAGTAGAAGTAAATAATAAAATTAATAACAATAGTCAAGGGTATTTTAGGTAATAAAAATATAATTATACTGTTTGAGTTCATGATTTGAGAGTTTTTTACACCTTAAGTTAGAGGGTGAAACTCTGGTCTCCCCCATTAAATGGGAAAAATTACTGTGATTGACTTTCAACAAAACTCAATATTACACATTACACATTACACATTATGGATATGAGAGGGAATTATGGTCATCATATCTCATTAAAGGCAAAAGTATCATTCAACTTTCAAACTTTTGAAATCATAAAAATGGGTAATAATAAGTGTTACAGGATTTCACTGGGTTAAACTGAAAAACCCCAGTTGCCATATATCAAGTCCCTGAACCAGGAAAAAGATTCCCGGAGATCATAAAAAGAGCAAATGCCTCTGGTAATCAACGTAAACAATTCTTGGATAAAGGCACATATTTACACTTTCAGTTAGTTTCTATATCTTCAATGGGACAAATCAACATTGTCGTGCATCCCAGGCTCCCCAGCCAAAGGCCACAAGCCTCAATTCGACTTTGCCTGCTCAACATCGATATCATCATTTGTTGTGGTGTCTGGGCTGTCAGTTGGAAGGAGGCGAAGGAGTGGCAACGGAAACAATGAACTGACATTGCAGATAACTATCAAGAGAGTTAAGTTGTGGAAGTTGTCCTTTGTAACACCAAAGAGTTTGGTTAAACCAGCACCCATTAGTCCGCCAATGACACTCCCTCCATTAGAGACGGACATGAGGGTAGCAAAGAGTGTTGCTTCCATACCCTGTGGACATAATCTTGCTGCTAACACCAGAACTGGCATGAATGATGCCTGCAATATCCCACAATTCTGATTGTTAGTATGGTTTCAATTCCTCTGTTTTTTGCAGAGTGAAAACTGAAATAAATAAATCAGAACATCTCCATGTTTTTAATGACATAAATCTTATTGATTTAACAACCAATCTTTACTAATGGAAATATTCTTACCCTACGATTTGGCTATTATTTCCACTGGTGATCACATTTTCTAATTAATTTGTACATTCAACTGACATTTAAGGAGTTAATATCTAACCTATTCCTGAATTAGGCCACATGAAACAATACTTGGGAAAACCTTTTTTACCAAAAGGTCCTTCCACAACTCATATTAGGCATTCCCTACTCTTGTCAAATGGAAGTATATTGCTTGGAAACAAGAAACTGTTGGAGTTATTTACATATCAAATAGACAGAGAGAGAAGACAGAAAACCAAGACCATGTGGTTTAACTTGTGATGAGACAATGTTCAAACCTTTTTGGGGCCTATCCATAAAAACTAATAATAATACAAAAAAAATTCTTGAGTTAATTCATGTATCTTTTCAAAACTTAAAAAGAACCTTACATAAACACATTTTCAAATAAAAAGGAGCTCAATGAAGTACCTTTTAAATGAAAAAGGTGTTAGAGACATACTTGGATGAAGCACTTCTTTTTGCATCCAATGAATGTCTAAAAAGAGAGAGTGGATCAAAGGCCTATATGTCACCCATTTTTATTTGTGTGGTCATCCCCGCATTAAGACTTTGTTGTATCGTGCAACTAGTTTGCCAACAAGCACATCATCAAACACATTATGTATTTTCCTCGGATGCACTTCAAGTCAATTCTCTTAGTTATTTATCTTTAACCACTTTTTCAATAAATATAGCATGGAACCTCAAACAAATATAGTTGTAAGGCACTTCTTACCCTTTTTTATTTGTGCTAAAAGGAGTTAAACATAAATATTATAAAAACAAGTTTCTAAATGTTGGATCTTGGGCCAAAACAGCATCAAGTATCTATAATCAAGTAGGCACGTGGGTTCCTAAATTTATAGACACCAAGAAATAAAAACTAAAAATGTCCACTTAATTGTAGTTTTCAAATATAAGAAAAACAAAAAATGCTTTGCGTTGTCCACAACAGGCTTGATGCACACACATTTGGTGGGACTGGCTTGATCCAGCCTAGAAACCCAGACCAAGAAGAACCAAGTCCAAACCCTGGGTTTTGGGTACTTGAACTATGACAAGATTTTAAGTTAGGTGAAAGATAAACTAAGATTGACAGAGGGAGCATAGTGAAAAGAATTTGATTCCGTAAATTGATGAGAGAAAATGGCCCGATTCAAACAGCCAGGAGAAAAGAACCCCCACGTATTAATTTAAAAATTCTGCACCACCACTATCTCTTCTTGGTTTGGCTCAGAACAAAGTAAGACAAGCCTATCGCTTAAGTAAACTGTATTCAAGAAAGTTTCTAGAAAAATTAAAGCAATTCTCAGGAGTTGAGATATGTTGGCTAACTCAGCTGGTAATGACTAAGGCCTGCTACTGGGAATTGGGATTGAATCCGACTTCACCTTGTGGCATTGGGTTGGCAGGGTTAAGGGATAGGGAAAAAAAACTGTAAGCATAAAACTGTAACGTCACCATGGCCCGGATAAATAAACTATAACAAGACAACAGTCAAAAAGAGGAATGCATGTATTGAGAAAAGACTAGATATGATAAATTTTATAACTAAGGTTTGGCAGATTTTCACAAGGGCATCAAGGCCTTCTTAACTTTTCAAGTAAACAAAAGTGGACGTTGTTAACCTCGAGGGGCAGCTCAGGGGGGGGGGGGGGGGGGGCGAATGTGGACAGTGTTACATGCTCGTGGCAACTACCTATAAAGATTTTATACAGCTCAAGAACCCATTAGAAGTATGAAACTATGCCTGATGCAGAATCCAGGCAACAGTAGTGCTGCCTGTTGGGGGTAATCTGGTAATTGTACTTCTTTTAGTCATGAACCGAACCGGTTGGGTTCTTATGGTTCATAGCTATTTGTATTAGAGGGCTGGGTTGGTTCGTATGAAAGTATGCAAATCGATTTCCTCATTTTGGGGATTTTTCCTGTTCTACGATTCTTGGAGCTCTCTGGAGATTCTTTCATGGCTGCCATCTTCGATCACCTGCAGCTTTGATTTCCCTTGGTTCTTGATGGAGATGATTGAGGGCTTTTGATCAGTAGGAGAGGATGATCACTCGATGGTACTTTGAAGACCCATTGTTGCCTGTACCAGGTGTATTCGTGAACTTCTCCTTTCTTCTTCTTATTTGTAACATCCCAAGACTTAGTGGATTTGGATTCATACCTGAATCCCGGAGAGTAGGCATATTGCCGAACTCCGTAATCATCTCTGTCTCTATTTTCAATACTTGTTAAACCCTTGCATGATTCGGTCCATATGAGATGTTAGGGCATGAGGTATTTCGGTCACAAATTGGTATCAAAGCTCGGTTAGCTTGTTAGCCTGAGACTGCCTATGCTTTGGTTAGGTGATTCGGTGGAATCATTGGTTAATTTGATTCATTTGTTCTCATAGATATTATAGATGTTTTATTGTTAATACTTTTGATCTGAAAATTGCTTCTGCTGGTTACCATTCAATTTCTCTGGTAATTCTTATATGATCAATTGGTTAATTTCTGCTGTTATCTATCTATGAGGCTTATGTAACCTAACAGTAGGCATTCGGTCCAAACTATGACTGTGTCTTGACTCTGTTTCGGCTTTTGGTTCATGTTCCCTGCTTCATTTTAGGTTTTGTTTAAACATCTAAATCCTAAATTGATGGTGTGATCATACGGTTTATGGTTGTCTCAGTTTATAATCTCAGAATTTTTAATTTCTTTTGCTGCATACCTCTGTTATATGATTGAAGGCATTCGGTTCTCATAGGTTCTATATAAATCTTTTATATATGACATTCTTATGAAGTAATATGATTTCTAATGTCTTATATATGATTCGGTTATGTGAAAAAACATGTTAATGTGTCTCATATGATCTTGCTATAATTTGTAAATGTGTTTGTAAACTGTTGGGTGACAATCTAGTATGATTAGGTTGATTCTGATATGTTTTTTGTGATTAATTGATCTCATTAAATTTTGCTTTTCTGATTATACTAGCTGCTGTCCTAATTTTCTGTTAATATTGATACAATACTTGGTCTGTATTGATCTGCTGTATTAACATCTGTTAATAAGGCTGCTGAAATTGTATAAAGTGAGCTTATGGTTTTGTGATTAATTAATATTTGATTATTTAACTCTTGGTTAGAATAATTTTTCATTTTTTCAGAATTGTTTATCAATATTGTGAATATCTATTCTTGTATATTGATTGATGTATGGTACCGGCTTCAAAGTGGAGCCAGGCAAGGGGTTTAGTCTACCAGGGGAGGACACTCCTCCCAGTGTGGTCAGTGTGGTTACCACAGGCTCGAGTAGAGCAGTAGGTCTAGGGGAAAATCCTAGGTACCTAAATTTGGATACTCCTATGGGGGGTTCCAGGGTAGATATTGAGAAGTTTGATGGCATAGGGGACTTTGGGATTTGGAAGAGGAAGGTTCGAGCCTTAATGGCTCAACAAAAGCTCTTAAGATCAATAGATGACCTAGATGCTTTCTTTGAAAGTAGTGATCCAGTCTTGAGGGCTGAAGTGATGGAGAATGCAATTGGTTGCATGCTCTGGAACATCACTGATGGGGTTATCAGGTGTCTTGATGATGATGACAATACCCCTATTAAAGTTTGGAATAAACTTGAACAGATCTATCAGAAAAAGAATCTAGGTAATAAAATTTATTTGAAGGAGAGGTTGTATGGGTTTAAGATGGACCCTACAATCAGCCTTGATAAGAACCTAGATACATTTAAGAAGTTGATTCAAGACTTAGCCAATACAGGGGAGAAAACTAAATTGGAAAATCAGGACTTGTCCATTATCCTATTGAATTCACTACACAATGATTATCTTGTGGTTAAGAACTCAATCAAGTATGCTTGTCAAATATTTCCCTTGAACAACTGATTGATGCCTTAAAGAATAAGGGAGTCTGAACTATTGACTTCTGGTATGACTAAGGGCAGTGGGGAGAATTTGTTTGTTAAGGGCAAAGGCTCTTACAAACAAGGGAGACCCAAGGGGAAGGGAAAAGTATATGAAAATCATGATAACAACAACAAGAATAATAATGGGAACAACAAGTCTGATGGAAACCTCAAGAGATGTTTTTATTGCAAGAAAGTAGGACATTTTAAGAAAAATTGTTTTGCATATAAGAGAAAACTGCAAGAAGATGAGACATCTAATAATAATGTGCCTAATTCTGGTGAAATAAACATGTTTGAGGTCCTTTGATGACCTAGGTGCTTTCTGTGTTAGCATAAACCTTGTTTTAAGACCTGGTTGTTTGGGTTTCCATTAGGTGCACACTTTGGTTTATCCTATTTTGCTCCTTTGGTAAAAGGAGGTGGTCTATTTATTTTAAGGTATTATGCTTGTGTAAGGAAGCAGTTTATTTTTCATAAATCTGAGACAACATGTTTTATGCTTGTTTTTCTATTGGTTAAGATATGCCTTGTTGTGTGAGAATTCTTGACCAATTATGATAGTGTTGGCATGTTAGGTATTTGTTGTTGTTTTTTGTACTCTCATGGATGCTTTTATTGGCATTGGTATACTTGTCTGACTGTTTTTTGTAATGCTTGAGTAGTAATAGGTGGTGTTGAGACTGTTTAGTATAGTTGGTTACACATGAGGATTCCTATTTCACTTGTTATAGCATTAGGTATATCCCTGGTGTTTGGAGGTATAGTCTCCATGTTCAGCATGAGTGCTGGTTTTGACACAGTGTTGTCAAGTGTTTGGAGAGGTTGATCTCCAGGGGGAGAGGTTTGTTCTCCAGTTCAGCATTAGTGCTGGTCTTGACATAGGTGTTATCAAGAGGGTGTGTCCTCACAGGTTGTTGGGGTTCACATGATATTCAGGGGATATGGTCAGTCAGCTTGTATGTTATTGATTTGGGAGTAGTTATTGTCAGATTTATTGAGTTGTCTGGTAAGATGACTTGCACCAGTTTTATTGGTTAGATTATGTCTTGTTTGCAATTAGATTTTTATGTGGTCATTAAGTCTGGTCTTGTTGGTCAGAGTTGTCAAGTCTTATTGAGTTTACTTCTTTTATCTCTGGTTTGGTTTCTACTCTAGGTGACTTGGATTTGTCTAGTTGTGACTTGTACCCATCATGTATGGTGAGTGGGTGAAGAGGTCCTGGTTTGAGTAGTGGTAGTAAGCTAGTGATGGATTGAGGAGTGTTATTGCCTATTGGGTTTGTCTAGATTATTTTTCATCTTGTTGGTTAAATGTAAGACTATAAGATTTTGCGATCCTGAGTTACTCTCTTCATTATGTTTAAATGGGTAATTGGATATTTCTTGTCTTTCTTTACTTTATTGTAGAAGAAAGAATGATTTGCAACTTCTTTAGGCATTTTAACAACTGAATTTGAAAATATGACTTGTTAATGAATTCTGTTGTGATTTCATTTGAATACCCTTGGCATTGATATATAAGACTTGATGTTGAAGTTTTTTGCATTATATTTGCATTTTAGGTTGACAGTTACCTCTAGTTTCTCATTTCATTTTGTGTCTTATATCTGCATCTATGTGGTTTACATATTGATTGCATGATTGTATTCCTTGGGGAAGGTTTTAAAATCAGAAATTTTTTTTTTGAAATGAAAATACATGGATTTGTTAGGAATTTCCTAAGTTTTGGAATCTACTGATTGAGGGGGAGAGATTTATGCTTACTTGTTTGAGTTTATTCCTTGATAAGGATCATTAGAATTTTAACCTGTTGGAATTTATTCAGTTAAATGTATCTTTAGCTGTCATGTGTTAAATATTCATTGATCATTGTCATGTTTTATATATTTGAATTGTTCAAATCTCTCTTCTCTAGTTGGTTAAGTTCTCTTATGTATCATGTGATATGTTTTAGACTTGACTTGGCTTATATTGTAAGCATTTGTAGATTCATGGGCTGTATTGACATTGTCAATTATGTCAGGATCCATGTTGTTCATCTGTTGATGTTTGTGAGGTTCTGTTAATCTAGGTTGTTTTTGGATATCACCATGGATTTCTTGAAGTTTATACTAGTCTCTTGTTTCAAGTCTTACTAGTTATAATTCATATATTTATTATGCCTTGGTTGACATGAGTAAGTCTATGTGGTGAGTTATTACCTTTTGTGGAGATTGTATACTTTGTCTTCATTTATCTATGGTGTGGTGATGTCCAGGTATGTCTTATGTTTATTTATTAGGTTTGCATATATTGCAGTTTTAGGGGAGATGTTGCCCAAATTTTTATAACTCTTTCTCTGTTTATCTCATTTTTTGAGATATATGCCTGGTGTGTGCATGATTGCTCTTCATAGTTATATGAGTGAGTTGTGAGTTATGAGTTATGGTTAGGGTTTCTCTACCTGGTGCAGTTTGTTGCATGGTGTATCTGCATGGAGTCATTAGTGTTGCATGGTTAGTGCGTGTCTAGGTATTTTGCATATTTTCTTTTGTTTTGTGTGTGCAGGTACACTTGGATAATGACGGTTGCATCCAGATCACTATAGTCATTTTGGGTGTACAGATTAAGGGGGAGATTGTTGGGGGTAATCTGGTAATTGTACTTTTTTAGTCATGAACCGAACCGGTTGGGTTCTTATGGTTCATAGCCATTTGTATTAGAGGGCTGGGTTGGTTCGTATGAAAGTATGCAAATCGATTTCCTCATTTTGGGGATTTTTCCTGTTCTACAATTCTTGGAGCTCTCTAGAGATTATTTCATGGCTGCCATCTTCGATCACCTGCAGCTTTGATTTCCCTTGGTTCTTGATGGAGATGATTGAGGGCTTTTGATCAGTAGGAGAGGATGATCACTCGATGGTACTTTAAAGACCCATTGTTGCCTGTACCAGGTGTATTTGTGAACTTCTCCTTTCTTCTTCTTATCTGTAACATCCCAAGACTTAGTGGATTTGGATTCATACCTGAATCCCGGAGAGTAGGCATATTGCCGAACTCCGTAATCATCTATGTCTCTATTTTCAATACTTGTTAAACCCTTGCATGATTCGGTCCATATGAGATGTTAGGGCATGAGGTATTTCGGTCACACTGCCAAAAGAAGAATATCATTTGAGAAAAAAATTAAGAATTCATATTTTCTCTACGAATCCTAGTCTCTCTAGGAGTCATATTCCTAGTCTACCGCGGAGTTCTATTCAGTATAGTTCTTGATGTAAACCAGATCAAGGACCACCTAATGAGGGCCCATGGGGTTTACCAGCACCTTACGGCTCTAACAACAACCCAAGTAATTTCATCCAAGTATGGGGGCATTTTGGTAATCCTTAACTACTCCTAACATCTTACCCATATTTATAACCCTTAATCAACCCTAATTCTCCGTCTCTCTCTCTCTCCCCCCCCCCTTAATGTAGCATAATACTATGATCCCAAGGCCCTATCACTACCGGCCCCTCGAAATTCACCTTGTCCTCAAGGTGAAGGAAAATTAGAAGCTTGATCTTCACATGCTTGCCACATAACCATGCTAATTCAGCGTCTTCAAGAACAAACCTTCCTGAAAACCAGCCGAGTCTATACCCACATAACTCCAAGCAGCCCACGAAAACCTTCGAAACTTCTGCTACACTGAGTTGTGCATCAATATATGTATGAAGGGCTTTCAGCAGATAGGAACCATGGAGTCTCATATGGGCAGTGTCAACCGTGTCCCTTACGAAACTGAAAACGCTGCCACTATCTTCTACAAATGTGCAGAGGAAGCAATCAAATGCAGGCCAGTCTACACATTCCCCTGCATATTGTTCAAGCAAAGAAGTGGAGAAAAATTCACTCCCAAATCCAAACGTTGCAAAAAGGTCCAATATGCTTGGAAAGAGGCATGTACCAATTGCCTTCAGGTGCACGACTGGTAGCATCTCTGTCAGAACATGCAATAAATTATCATCATTCCAGTGCTTGCGTTCACCAGTAAGACCCTCATCCTCCGTTTGTTCCGTGGCTAAAGCAGGCCTGCGGTTCTTCTCTAATACACCTGCCCACCTGAGTATGCAGACCTTGGCGAAATAGTAGACGATAAAGCGTGCTCCGGAGTCGTCATAGACCACGAATAGCATCCCTGCTATTGTCAGAACAGTTGCAGCCTTCCCCTCGATCTCGAACAACTGCTGGAGCTGCTGGTTTGTTGAGTAGATGGCAGTGTTGAAGGAAGAAGAACAGTGAACAGTAGAGTTCCCAAAATAACTCCATTTAACAGCTGGGCTGTTTTGTCTTTGGGCCCCTGATTGCCTGTGTTGTAGCCCGAACACTGGGCTGGGCCTAAATTAAAACCCATAGTCCCATAGAAGGCCCATAACTAAACTCTTCGCTAGTCAACCCAGAACCCAAATAGGTGGGCTGTGTTTTGTTTGAACTAAGTTGGTATCTTAAGGCCCATTTGTCTAATTCCCTTGTTTGGGCCACTTGTATCACTTGGCCCAAATCCAGAGGCTGAACTAACTCAAATCGAACCGTCGGTCCAACCAAGACCCAAACCTGAACCGTTTGTTCCCAAACAAGACTCGCGATCAAAAGCATATTGTGACCTTCCTCTTTTACCGCCGATTCTTCCTTCCATTCTTGAGTTGTCGTTAATTCCAGAAAATATTTTGCAATCATCACCATCAATCCGAATCGGGTAACCGAATCTTGAAGATCTTTCCATATAGGAAACTTGCCCCATTACCGTAACCCTGTCACACAAGATTTCTGCAGAAAACCAAGCGGTCTCTGCTCCAACGGTGCCGACAAATCTTCTTCCATAGCTATCACCATCACCCATGAAGGTTTCGCAGGAGATTGTGCCACCCAACTGTCGTTCTCTATGGACTGACTTTGTTTCTCCCATGGTGGTTCTGCCTCTTTGTCCCCCTCTTTTAAGAACCCAACTGATGCCTCATCGCTGTTGATTCCCCAAGTCTGAATTGCTTTGAAGGTGTTTAAAACGTCAGTGACTTCAGCATTTTTGGTAAATCTAGAGGTTCAGCAGGCATTCGTAGGTCTCCTTGTGCGTTAACCCTTTTTGGTTTCACATGATTAGAAACCCTTCCAATCTTCTTATCTTCATTGAAACTGAGTTTCAAAGCTTCTTTGAAACTTGTCCAATCCAGTACTAACCACTCCCTCTGGTAGAGCTACTCGAGGGCTTCTCCTTCTAGATGTTGGAGAGCCACACTCAACCTTCCTTCTTTCTCAATTTGGTGTTCCCAACAGAACAAGAAAACTTCAAGAAGCCATTCTTGCACATTGCCTTCGCTGGAAAACATAGATAATCTGGTTTCCATTGCTACTCGTGGATCAAAATGCACTCTGATACCAATTTGTCAAGTAGCCACGAATTGAATGCAAAACTAATATTATTTAATTGGTAGAATAACGAAGAACAATGATAAACTGGTTACAATGGTGCTAGTCACCCCCACAGCACATTGCTGCCCCTCAGCCTAGCTACCCAAACACTTACATAAATAATCCTTAACTACTCATAACATCTTACCCCTAATTATAACCCTTAATCAACCCTAATTCTCTCTCTCTCTCTCTCTCTCTCTCTCTCTCTCTCTCTCTCCCCCCCCTCTTAATGTAGCATAATAGTGTGATCCCAAGGCCCTATCACACTTTCAAATCTGGTTTTCAACTAATGTGTCTGAACCTAACCCCTTGTTCTTCTAGAAAACCATCATCAGCACCAGCACCACTTCCTAAGACAGGATGCTAAACATTTAAGTTCACCGAATACTAGGGATCTAGCATATCTCTTTTTATCAAGAAACTTCAAAATAATATGGACAAGTTTCCAAAAGAAGTTACCCTGGAAATCCACAGTACCATCTCAACTTTGCAACTTCCTCCTTCCATCTCCAATATGATGGAGCAAAAGTCTAAAACATATCTCAGAATCACTGTTGATTTAATCATTTTGATAAAAGCTAATACTTGAAGAGGAAAAAATTAACCTGCCCAAGGACTGTTATTATCAGAGAATCTCCAATTGAGAACCATTCATCACTCATACCAAACTGCCGATTTAGTCCAGTAACAAGGAAAATCTGAGAAAGAAACACATACTATAATTAGATGTTGAATATGACTATGGAATTTAGAATTCTCAAACGTTGGGAAATATTACACATATCCCCACACAAACCTGTGTCATCCCAAGAGCTGAACCTATAATTGTTGTTACTAGAAAAATCTTCTGCAGAGGAACCTCCTTCAGAAACCCATTATACAGCCCAACACCTAACAGAGATGCAATTGAGGTAACAAGCTTGACACGGCCTAGAAACTCGGGAGTGAAACCAAGATTGTTTGTCCTGAAATGTAAAAAAGAAACCAAAAAGAATTGATAAGGAGCAATTGGGATAAGTTGCATACATCTGTGAAGCGTATCAATCTAAAATAAAGGATAAAATGACCTTAGCTGATTGTCATGGAACATACGTAAAGTAAAACATAGCGGATTCTGAATGTGGTGTCGCTTGCCACAGGAAAATGAATAAGGTGGGCCATAACACATTAGGCTGCCTGATAGCATCCCACAACTGAATAAAATTCTGTTTTGAATTTTCAAGAAAAGTCGTGCCAACAGGAAAAAGACCATATCGTTTCGCTGTACCCAGTACAGGCTGTTCTTTGACAAGAACAGAAACTGCAGATGTTATCAAGGGAAGCAATGCTGTCACACCAAAAACATACCTGCAGATTACAAAACCGCCAAGAATTGTTGTCCAGGGTTTAAACCAGTCCACACAATAAAATCAATGTACAGAGAGGAAACATGCCTTACACCATATGTATCGACCAAGGAGCCACTAAAATAAGCACTCACAATCCCCCCAAAAGCTGAAGACCCCCAACATAAAGATTGAAGAGATCCGGATGTGCTTTGTGACTCACCACGGGCTCTTTCTACGACCATGGAATCGACAACCTGCATCATACTTTGGTTTCAGCGTCAACCTTGTGGATATGCAACAAGACCAAAGATCATGTGATAAGCAATCACTGATTGTGTTCCAACTTCCAACAAACCACAGCTGATCTTAAATTCAAACATTAAAAGTTTTCTATATGCATACTCCTTAATCCTTACTGTCTTGGTAAATATTCAACAGAGCTCCATCAACAGTACACAACTAAAAGAGTATTCAAGCTGAATATCTTGTATAAATTGGTAATGTCTACATCTATATAACAATAAAATAGCAGGAAATCTTTAAAAAACATTGACTTGTGACGAGATCAAATAGACTCTCTCAAGCAATATACTAAATATGCACCATGTAAGTGAATTAAAAAGTTGACGAGTCAATATGCTTTCGACACACAAGTACATCTGCTTTTTGTAGTGAGGAGAATACAGTGCACTCAAGAAGTATGTGTCGAACTATTTTTGTAAAGGAGATAATCTCCAGATGAATTTAGCTGAAACATTATACACAAGGTCCACCAAGGCAATGAGGCATGCACCAAGAAAAACCCTTTTGGCAAGACAGTTCCCAGTCAAGAGTATGTCTAATATATTTTTCCATTGTTCCATATTCATTGTGCTTAATTACCTACAATAAATGTGTGGCACAATGTATCCTTTTTCAATTCGTAAAATAAAAAATAAATAACATTAAATTAAAAGATAATTTAGGTTTGCTTCTTCCGCATTTTATATCCTTCTTTTTGGGGAGGATGCATAAACTAATATTACCAAAGAACCAACAAGGGAAAAGAAAATATGAGGAGGGAGGGGGGAGAGAGAGAGAGAGAGAGAGAGAGAGAGAGAGAGAAAGGGGGAAAGCCTAGTCAATGTTTTCAAAACCGGAGGGTGCGGTAACAAACTGGAGTCTAGACGAGACATCAAAGTCGATGGCTTTCCAAATCAAGTCCATATATCTAAAGCTGGAAGTCCATCTCTGTAGATTATGTTCCCACCATATGTGAGATATAGCAGCGCTAAACACCAACTTGCCAGCCAAGTCACAAATATAAGAGCTGAAAAAGGTCCTTAAAAACCATAACCAATCCTAAAGCCAAAGAAGCGTTTAGAGTGAGGCCATATAGAGGAGATGACTTTCACCCAAATGTAGCAACAAAAGGAACAAGAAAAAGAGGTTGTATATATCTTTATAGAAGTAGAATTATGGGAGGCCAAGATGTGGCAATGGATGAGGAAAGATTGGGTTGGGAGGAAAAGGCTGAAGGTTCCCCAAATTGTGAAAGCGTGGCAATGTATATAACCCTTTAACCAAACCAAGGAAGCCCAAGGGATAGTAATGTAGTACTGTATTTGATTGATCAAAACAGTAGCCAAATAGGACCTTTCACAGGGAATCAAGTTCAGATTTGATAGACTTAAAGATGAAACAGAATTTAGATGTGAAAGAGGGCTGAAACTAGAGTGGTATTATAAGGATAATAACATAACAATACGGGCTGAATAGATCTTTAAAATAGGGGCAAAACTATGATGAAGAAATTAAAAGGACAATATGAGGGAATTGAAAATAACAATATAACACCCGAGCTTCACACCGCAAGGTGGATCGAACACCAACCTACCTTGATCAAACACAAGGAGTCTCCATAGAGAAGGAATGCTAACAAAGCAATTTGATTTCAATAGATGAGTTGTCTTCACCACTTACAAAGTCTCTTTATATAGCATTCTAAAGAGACATAAACATTATTGGTAACATCCAATCACTAGTTAACACAACCTACTACAAACATTAATGAAAACATCCAACTACTACCCAACACCACTAGTCAAAACAATAATGGAAACATTCAACTACTACACCCCACCACTAACCAACACCACCTACTAGCTCCTTTTGTTGACTTTTCAAAGCTAGACTTGGGCTAAGTTCAAAATAGTGGGTTGATATTCTCCCACTAAAGTAATCCAAGCCCATGAAACCATGGGCTCATTTTATCCCACTACAATAGTCCTAGCCCATGCAAGCCATGGGCTGTTTTGGATCATATTCTTAGGCTTTGATGGGTTTGACCATTCAGCTTTTCTCTTTTTTGTATATGCTGCCAATTCTGCATCAGATAGTCTGGCTAGGGGATTGGGACAAGTTCCAGGTAGAAGAGGATGAAAATTCCAAAGGACATGAGAAGCCAATAGTGTGGTTGTGGGGGAGCAGGTGGCTGGAGGGGGGGGAGTGACAACCAAACCTGAGAGAGACCCAAAGGGGAGGGGGACAGGGAACCAAGCACTGTTACAGATGAACTCCGACAACAAGGTGGACTTAATACGAGGGGTGAAAATAAAGTGAGGACAGTAGAGGTTGTAGAGGATACCTAAAGGATGCTAGGATTGAGTTAAAAGGAAGTAGAGGTGCCAACAAGATCCTAGTGGAGATGACGGAAAAAGTAAGGTGTCTGAGGATGAGGAGCTTTGTACAAACACAAGAGGGTCTAAAAGGACGGAGACAATCTACATGGAGTCAGATTTTAGGCAATGAGAGTAGACAAGTTAACCCAAATGGATTGATGTTTGGTGAAGATTTCCTAGATCAATTTCAGACGACTAGCATTGTTTTAGTCCTTAATCCTAAGAATGCCGAGCTCTCTTTTGATTTAGAGAGAAAAACCTTCCTAGCTAATGGGTGAAGGAATCAAGAACTCTTGCCCCTTCCAAAGAAAGGCAAAGAAGAGAGCTTCCATGGAGTAAACAATGGCCTTGGGGATGGATAATATACCACACCAATAGATGTAGGAGGATGGGAGAACTAATTTGATGAGAACAATTCTTCTACCAACAAAGGAGAGAAACTTCCTATCTAGAGTTGAAGCCTCTCCTGGATAAGGTCAAGTATCAAGGTAAAATGGTGATTGGTGAGTATCCTAGAGATAAAGGGCAGCCCAAGATACACGATAGGGGAGGGAGCCAAGGGTGAAGCCAGTGAGGTGCACAAGAGAGGCCTACACTAAATTAGAGACACTGACCAAGAACATGTGGGATTACTCTAGATTGATACAAAGGTGAGAGGGGGATTCAGAAAAGGAAAGGGAGGACAAGATTGAGGAGATAGAGGAGGGAGAGGTTTTGATGAACATCATAAGATCATCAGCAAAGGCAAGATGGGCCAAGTTGAGGGACGGAGAGATGAGATGCTGGTTGGTTTTGGACTGGATGCTTCTCGAGAGGACTTCCAAGGCGAGAGAGATGAGGAAGGGGGAAGTGGGCCTTATTGGATGCCAACTTGAGATAGGATAAACCTCGCCGAAAAACCATCACTTCCTATTATGTGCGTACTGTTAAAGTTATTGTGTAAAAGTTGCTGGTTATTAATATTTACAAGTAATGGTGGTTGTTAATTAGCTTTGTCCACCATAGAGATAATTTAGTCTTCATATGTTACTGTTCTCAGTTTATGTCACAGCAACAAAAAACCTGAAGTTCATTCTTCACTACTTCTAACCTGTTATAATCTCATTGCCACGGGTGGTGGAGTCTTTTCTCTAATCAGCTCTGCCTCTTCTTCTTCTTCTTCTTCTTCTTAGTCTTCTCCTTCATGTGGTTTTGTTTTGTCCTAATTTGACAATTGGTGTTAAGAGCAGATCTAATTAAGATTCTTCTCTGATAAAATATCCTTAGGAAGTCTCTCTCAGGAGTCAATTAACATTGTTAGGAAGTAATCTTGGTTATGGGTATTTTGTTATTATACTTAAAATGTTTTTAAGTCAGTCGTAAATGTTATGTCCTATCAAAAATTGGCATTAGGTTCTGAACTTGCTAATATTCCTATGAAATGTATCTCTCAAGCTGGGTAAGGTGACATTAAATTCTCCAACTTGAGGGAGCGTTAGGCAGTTATAATATTGTAAGTGAGTTTAATATTTAGTTACTGATTGGATGTTTTCACTCTTCCAATCAAACCTTCCCTCAATCCTCTTTTCAGCTCATCTCTTCTTGTTTTCCTTCTTCTTTTGACTGCTTGTTTTCTAGTTATTCGTGATCTGGTTCTGTCACATCCATAGAGACAAAGATATGGAAGAATTTGAGCTCATCAAAGCCATACACAGATTCCTTGGTGTCAGCTGCATGTATACCATTCCATCATTCCAATCTTTTTATATAGATATCTTTTGTAAACTGATAAGCATCCATATCTTTTTCACCACTTCAGCCTTCTGATTAATCCTTTTGTGCATCCAAATTGTACCATATCACTGCTTTTTCAGTAAGCATGGCCGATCTATCCCAAAAGACTCCAACTTTCAGTGTCAGCTTGATTTCTATGCTTAATGGAATGCATTAAAAAAAAAAAAAAAAAAAAAAAGACAAATAGAGTGTTTGATCAGTCAAATAGTCTGTTTGAGCCTTTGAGGCATATGAGAATATAAAAAAACCAGAATGAAGACAAAAAGACCCAGGACCCGGGAGCAAGCAAATAGATGGACAAGGAGATAAAACGAACAAGAAGCGAAACCGATGGAAACAAGGATATTGGTTTAAAACAAGGACAACAGGCCAAACAGGACTAAAGAAGAAGGAAACAATAAAGAGAAAAGAGAACAAAAGGACAACAAAAACACCGCCACACCCGGACGAAGACAAACACAAGATCCCATAGAGAAGGAAGTTAACAAAGCAATGATCAAAGAGAGTGTTTTCCCACAAAGCTATAAGCATCCAAGAGACAAAACATAAGGAACACCAACCACAGCAACACACCACACAAACACAATGGAAACACCACACACCCAACACCACAGCAAAACAATAATGGAAATATCCACCAACTATCCCCACCACTAACCAACACCACCACAGCTCCTTTGTTGACTCAAAGCGACGGCAGCAAAAAGGGGGAATTCTCTCCACTAAGGATCCAAGCCCAGAACCATGGGCTCATTTTAACCCCCATAGTCCAGCCCATACAAGCCAGGGCTGTTGGGTTATGTCCTTAGGCTTTATGGGCTTAGCTTTGGGCTTTTCTTTTTTGTTCCGCCATTTCATCCTAAGTCACATAAATGGAAAATGATCTGTTTGACATAAAAGGTTAGGATGCCCTCAGACACAGCTAACTTGTCCAACCAGGTACAAATACCATCCAAAACTGGAATGTTTCACTGAGAATAAGAAAGAGCCAATACTTACAACATCAGAGAATGCAACAGAAAGAGATCCAAGAAGAATACAAATTGCAGCATCATATTTGCTATCAACAAAGGTGGCCATCAAAAACCATGAGAATGCCCCAAGTAGCCCTGATAAAACAAGGTAGGACCTTCTTCGGTAACCAAAAAGTGGAAAAGAGTCACTGCAATGAGAAATCACTTGCTATAAGATAACGCCCATGACAGTAATGATCACTCGTAAATATAAATAACAAAGTGAAAAGCATGTGAATCCAACCTGATAAACCCATAAAGAGGCTTTATTAGCCAAGGTAACGAAGAGAAACCAGATATCACTGCTGTCTAATTGAAGAGGTAAAATTTGTCAGTGCTGCTATGTTTCTCTTCAAAAGGACTGGCCTACCTTCAATAAAATAAACTTTTCTCTTCCTTTGCTCTAAATTACCCAAGAGCACATTATAAACACACTGCATAGTTCTATAATATCTAGGTGACCACAAAAGTAACTGATCAGTAATGTAAACAATCGAATAGCTAAACTTCCAGCCCCTCTCCCCACCCCTCCAGAAATGGAAAAAAAAGGGAACACAAAATAAGGAAAAAAAACCCAAGGTAAAAAAAAACTACAAAGATTTGAAACAATCATTCGCATAAAAACCAAAATGAGAATATAAAGAAAATTCCAGGCAACAAGTAGGAATAGTGTTAAAAATTTTGCCTTTTCCCAAAAATATATGAAAAATAGAGTAAAGTACCTCTGCTGGATCAAGATGGAGGTCATCTTTTAAGTAAAAGCTCACTGCAAGCTTAGAAAGGCCTAAAACTCCTTGGACAAAATAGACCATCGCAACTGCTATATTATCTGGGGACAGCTCTACTCCAAAGCATTTTATAGTACTCATAAAAGACTTCTTGTTTCGTGTTGCACTCTTACTGGATGAGGGTCTTCCTCCATCAATTTCCATTGTCAATAATTCCTGTTTGCCAGCACTTGAGTCTGGGACAGGAATCATTATTAGAGAGAGAGTGAGAGTAAAAGAAAAGTATTACGTAGATAGACTATCTGTAATCGTGAGGACCCTCAAGCGCACAATATGGCTCTGGTTCCATCTCTTGTTCTTATCAAGCATTAAAGTATCAGTATCGCATATCATAGAGAAGGATAAATTTAAGACTCACCATATCGGATCAGAGAGATGCAAGTTACAAATGGACATGATCAAGCAATGCACAGATATACTTATTCATGCATAAGCAAATGCCCTCAATTTGAATCCAATAAAACTAAGTAAGCCAAGTTTGAGAACAAAACTGGATTTTGGCAAATAGGTGAAACTTTTAACTTTCAAATGCTGGGGGGTTTTTCCTCAATTCTAAGAAAACCATTAATCATCTGCCAAGTTTCTGTAATATGAACTATTTAGTTCATTAGCTTCATCTCTGATACAGAACAGTCAACTATTTAGCTTTTGTGTTAGTGAGACAACAGCATCAAAATCCAACAAAAAGTGAAGTGTCAAACTAAAATGGGATTGAGGAACCCACTAACTCATTTTTTCCTAAATGTTCAAAATTAGCTTCCATCATATAATGATATTAATAAAATAAAAAATATTAACAATATTTGCAAAACCCGCAGCAGATAATTCAGCCTCGAATACAGAAATGGGTTGAGCTATATGCATAAGTTGATGTAGTGGTACAAAGGCGCACTACCATTGTTAGGCATGTCAGCATTTTTGGAGGCCAGTATCGGTGTTCATATGTGATACATCCTTCATTTATTTGTCTTTTTCTTTTCAAGGGGTGGCAATTGCCAAAACCTGCTTGAGGAAACTTTATTAAGAGTGATTTCCCAATCATCTAATCATCAGTCTAGGTCTCACAAAGTTATAAACCACATACAGATCTGAAATTATTAGATCAAACTGTTACTTAGATTTTTTTAGACACAACTGTTTGAAATGCACTTATTTTCACTTATAACTATCAAGCTGAGTTCATATTCCTTTGTAAGGAAATTTTAGTTACCAAATTTTACTCAAAATGGAAGGTAAAATCAATTACGTATAGATATATACAGTAGAAACAGCAGCTAAATTTAACGAATATACCAAATTCACAATATTCTTGATACGAAACAACAGCTACACAATACATTTGCGAATAAGGATCTCTGCTAGTCAGTCAAAGCAAAAAAAAAGAAAGTAAATCTCACAAGTTCTGGGATCCGAATAAGATTCATCTTCTCTGTCTCGCCGGAGGGATGCCGACGGTATGGACACGCTGGCGGACATCTTAAATCCTCAACTGGAGTGAATTTTCCGGCGAGTTTTCCAGGAGAATTCAGAGATGATCCTCAGGTGCCCTTCGGATCCGAGTCCGCGAAGGGTGAGAGACAGAGGATAGACTCATGGAAGGGCTTTGGATCCCGCGAATTTTGATTATATTTTTTAGGTAAATATCAGTTACCTTCCCTTAATTACCGGTAATGACATTCTAACCCTTTCTTACTTGGATAATATCATTTACCTCCTCTCTTAGTAGGGAAAGTTATTAAACATCTCCCTATTTACTCTTACCTCCCCGGTTAGTTTATCAAATGACACTAAACCCCCTCTTAATTGGATAATATCACTTACCTCTCCTCTTAGCTGGCAAAATAATCAAACAACTTCGTTTAATTAATTTTTTTAGTTAAATTCTACCTTTAGAGTTAAACACTTTTTCAAAACCCCCAATTACCCTCAATTGAAAATATATTTTATTTACCACCGGAAGTGGTGGTCTAGTGGTCCAAAACTCACTCCCAAGTGGATTAATAAACCTCATGTCCCAGGTTCGAATCCCCTCTGCTTCTCTGTTTCTTGCATTGGACAGTTGTGTGCTCTTTGGCTTAAGCATGAGTCATACCGACTTTTGTGAACTATACTAGGCCTCTAGTGGGGCTCCGCTAATGGGGCCAGTGTTTGCGCTGGTAGTGCACAGG
Organism: Hakea prostrata; assembly: GCF_041222555.1. NCBI lineage: Eukaryota > Viridiplantae > Streptophyta > Magnoliopsida > Proteales > Proteaceae > Hakea > Hakea prostrata. The sequence goes on along the minus strand of NC_142609.1, from coordinate 45,879,681 downwards.
GCTAATGCTTGCATAGGTCGCACTCGATAAAAAGTTCAAACATTGCGTAGCGGGGGACGCTAGGTCGTCGCTACTGCATCCCCTCTTTTTTTTTTTTTTAAATTATAAATTACTAACAATTAGTTTTAGGGTAAATATCACTTACCTCCCCTCTTAGCTGGACAAATAGCACTTACACCCCCTCTTAGTTGGATAATATCACTTACCTCCCTTCTTACCTAGCAAATATATCAAACACCTCCCCTCTCTTACCTTTCTGGTTAAATTTATATTTTACCGTTAAATATTTTTCTAAAACCCCAAATTACCCTTGGCTAAAAATATATTTTTTATTTTAAACCTAAATTATGGTAATCATTCTAACAGTAAACTTTAAATTACCCTCAAATAAAATAATTATTAAAAATCAAAAGACATAGACCCAAAAAAAAGCCCAAACCTTTTTACAAACAAGAACCCACAAGAAAAAAAAGCAAAAAAAAAAAGGGAGTGAAAAACGCCCAGGGGGGGGATGTTTCAAAAAAAGGCAGTGGGCATAACAAAGATAATTAGGTTAACAGGGTTTTAGTTTTTAAAATTATTTTGAAGAATAAAGTTTAACCGGCGGATTTAGGGTTTAAAAAAAAATTTTAGCAAGGGGTAGGTAGAAACGGAAAGAAAAGGGAGGGAGGGGATTTTAAACGCTTTCTTAGGTTCCCCCCCTAATGAATGCAACTAAATTAAAAGACATTGAGATATTTATGGGACTTGGAATAAAACTAATTAAGGTTATTTTGGGATTTAAAAAAATAATATTACTTGAGGGTAATTTGGATTTAAATCTAAAGTATTTAATTTTAAAATTATAACATTTGGATGGGTGCAAAGTGCAAACCCAAGACCTCCCCGTGAAAAGTTGGGCTTTTAATGTTAATGGCTCTACTAATCCACCATTCGCGACTCCTTCTTAATTAGATAATAACATTTCCTCTTTTTTTCACTGGACATGAGACATGAAACAATGCCGTGTGAAAAAATTGGAACTCCCATGTGGACCATGAGAATCCAAATAGGAAATCTACATAACCAGCTCTCTAACATATTGAGCAAATCCAACTAGGAAGAGTTGTTACATCAATTAATTGCTAACCAATCAGAAATAGGATACTCTCTAGTCGTTACTTCATAGGGCACTTTAGTTTTTTTTTTTTGGGTAAGGGGCACTTTAGTTAATTAATGCAGAAATCACATCAAATCAAATCAAATCAAATCTAAAAGACCTTTTATTAGTAGAAATTACAGGACATGAGACATGAAACATGCCGTGTGAAGAAAATTAGTGTCATTACCCATTAAACACGCCTTAACCTCCACAGGTTAATATGTCAGTGCAGCTCAAAACGCTTGGCCTTTTTACTGATTTGTCAAGGATCAGCTCTCCCACGGGGGGGGGCCCCCCCGGCCCCTCCCACCAAAAAAAGGGGGGGGGGCCCCGTTTTGGGGGGGGAGGCGGCGGGGGGGGGGGGGGGGGGGGGGGGGGGGGAAAAAATTTGATCTTGTTGTTGACAAAAAAAAAAAAAGAATCATTTAATCTTAGTACGAACCCAATAGGGCCCATCTTAGGTTTTCGGCCCAATAAAGTTATACTAGAAAACCCGAGGAATCCCGATGTTGATTCGCAACTCTCCGTCTTTAATGAGAGTGCTAGCAGCCGAAAGTAAACCTATCAACAGCTTTGCTTTGCACATAGTAAGCCCGAATTTGCTAGCCTGCAAGTGATCTATAAAAAAGAACGTTAAAAACGGAGCCAATCTACCTAATGAGCGATCCGTCTCCGACGATCAAGTCATTTGAATGTGAGCTGAAAGAGACTTGGAGTTCTTGGGAACCTTAAATTCAAAAGTCTAAAATTCATGTTCATTTGGTTGGTTTTTTAAATAAAAGAGATACTCTCAAAACCCCTTAGATTTGCTATAGCTCTCTATAGGAGATTGCTTATCGTATGATAGAAGCACATTAAACAAACCCTTTAATGGTATCTCCTTTAATGGTATTCGTATCTATTTCAAAATATTCTAATCCAGACAAGAAATATCCAACTCCAATCACGCATCCAGGCATGATGTTCATGCATGGTTGCATGAATCATCCTGTTGACAATTCATTATAATAAACTAATGCACTCTAGTCACTGTTTTGAGGATTTTAGGCGTGTGTCACAATACCAAATGAAGCAATAAAGGTAAACCCATCCAAAGACACAAGTCCTGAAGTGATTATTTGGATTCAGAAAGATCACTGTAGAACCATAACAGCAAGCAGAGAACATGCAGGAGAGGACTTTGACCATTGAAGCGAATGGTTCTCATCTGTAAAATTCATGGTGGAAGGCCTATTTCTAATAAAATATGAATTGGGTTCTTTTCAGTTCTTCGATTTACCCCTGAATTATGAACTTCTAAGGGAACAGAAACAATAAGATGCACGCACTACCAATAAAGAAAAGGGAACAGCCATGATTAATGTTCACTGCAATCATTTATCAAAAGAAGCCAAATAATAGACAGAAATTTTGATCATAGCCACCAGCATCATCATCACTTCCTTATGAAAATCACTAATAAAATCCAGAACTCTACAGATATTCCAAGCATCTGACCAGGCTTCTTTAATTTGTATGAAGAAACAGAGACAATAATTGAAGAAAGAAGGAAAACTACAAGAAAAAGGAGAACCTTTTAACACCTAGAAACAGATTCAATCTAGCCAAAAAGCAGAGTAGTCTCTTTCTTGATCAACATTTGAACCTATTCTGCCTAATTTCCGATGGATTTCTAGTTGACACCTCAGTCCTTCAATGGATAGAAATCTGTGTTTATAGAAAATTGACAATTTACAGATGATTAAAACCCTGCTTCAATTTGCTAAAACTTTTTTCTGCAACTTCTTGAAGTAGGGAAGAAACAGAGAGAAAGCATCAAGGAGTGATACCATGATCATCACCCAACTCAGGTTTCTCCATTCCTTCATCAAACATCATCTCCTGGTAGCGACATTCACGGCTGCAAAATGCTTTCTCGCCCCTGAAACACATTTTCAGATGAGAAAAATAAAGATTAACCAAGTTTCTCATGGTTGTTTTTCCTAAGAAGAATAATCTGATAACACAGAGTAATTGCTAACCTGTAGATGAAAATGTCTTTCCCCTGTCCCAAATCTTTCTTGCATGTGTAGCAGGAGCTGAGGAAATTTTCGGATGGGAAGTTCGATCCATCGGAAAAACAATTATCTTTTTTCGACTCAGATAACCCAACAACTCCACAGCAACTCTCAACAATGCAGTCATCAAAGATATGGGTTGTTTTAGGGTTAGGTCCATGAGAGATGACACAAGTGTAATCCTCCGAAAGCTCCATCTCAGTTGCAGACAGACAACCGGTAAAAACCCTGGAAGACACAGGAGTTTCAAGACCTGAATTTGCAGACCCAAATGGAGATTTGTTCGCAGAAAATGGAGATAAACCAGGAGAGAAAGAACCAAAATGAGAATTCCGGGTTTTGATACCGAAATCTACAGGAGATTTTGGGGATCCAGTTGGGGAGAGGACAGAAGGTGGAAGAGGAGGGATTTGAATTTTGAGCTGAGATCCAAACAGAACCATTCTGCTATCAGGCTTGGAGAACTTGTTATCAGTTTTTTCATCATTTAGAACATCAACTAGACCAAGCCCAACCTCCTGATTCAAGTTTCTCCCATGGATGCTTGTTCTCCAGATTAGGTTCCGGGGATCTGGGTGTGTTTCTTTCGGACCAAATGGGTGTTCCAAGACCAGAAATTTGTTTACTGTCAAGTATTGAAGTTGGGCTCATCACTGCATCTGTTTCAAAGAAACTTTTTGCAGTCAAACCGGTAAACAACCTTGGAGAACTGAAGAAAGAAGAACTGCGCCTGAGGTATCCTTCTGTGGGAGATGGGAGAGAGCCATGATCAGCCATGAGAGACTGCTTAGGTGTCACCGATCTTGATCTCTTCCTAAGCATCACTTCCTATAATCAGATTCTCCCTGAAACCAATCGTTCCTCTGTAAAACAGAAGATTCAAAATAGAGAACAGATTAGATATTTTTCTTTAATCTTTTCCAAACAAAAGAAATAAGTATTTTGAACTCACTTGCAACCATCGGGAGTTACAGAAAACTCATCGTGTATTGATGAAGTTAGTAATGGCAAAACTGTCTTCCAGCAATGTTCCACGATTAACCCAAAAGCACCCAGAAACCAGGAAAGGCAGAGACGAAACCCATAGAATCTCTCCTCACTAAAACCTCCAAAATGTCTTCTAGCAATGCTCCACGACTAACCAATAATACCCAGAAACCAAAAAAGCGGAGATGAAACCTATAGAATCTCGACTCACTAAAACCTCTAACAGAGGAAACGGGGAAATGAAAATGAAAAGGCACAGCTGTTTCGATTGCTAGTGGTTTTTTTCTACGCTAGCATCTCTTCCCAAGTCCCACCCAAGAACACAAACAAACAAGGGTCATGATCAAAACCAGAAGCGAATCGACAGACAAACAAGGAAAAAGTTTGTATTTTTGTTGCTATTTCATTATCAGTCCTGCCTTTATCTTTCTTTGTTTCTTTCTCCAGTATTGCAGTATCAATGGCTTCTACTGCTACCCACTGATAAAAGATTCAAAGGCTGGTTGCAAATTGCAGACAAGACCCATACCCAAAATAGTACAGACAAAAAAAAGATCAATCAACGTAAAACAAAGAGCTTTTCTAATTGGTACAGTGGTTCTCTTCTTTTGTATTTCTCTTCCCCTTTTCTTTTATAATCTGTCTTCAATCTCTAAGCTTTGTAAGACCGCCATGAGATTAACAGAGGCAGGATGGAAAATCAGAGAAAGGAAAACCCAAGAACTTAAAACCAGAAACCCATGATGGAGTGAAGGGGGTTCTTGAAGAAGGATTCAGAGACACGTATGAATGCAAATCCGGGGGCTGCTATAAGGGCAGTTTTCTGATAGCGGTTTTGAATAGCCACATGGGTAGAAAACAAGAAAAAAGCTCACACCCTTTTCAGAGTTTCTCTCCTTTCTGGGAAGGATTCATAGAGAAGAGAACAGAGAGACTCTGGACTCTGGACTCTGGAGCCCGGGTGTCCTTTTTTCTCTTACCCAAAGCTCCTTAGCTTCTCCTTTTCTCTCCACTGGTTGATTTTCCCTTTTTCATTTCTTTGAGAAGATGTTCCAGTTTTTGCTCTCTTTCAGGCCTGCCTGAATTGATATCACTGAATACGAATATAAACTCACACACTCGAAGGATGACGACAGGCTACGTTGATTACGTCTTCCGTACAACAGTCTACCCCTCTGAGCAGTGGATGAGCAGTAGAGACTAGAGAGCCTGACCCTTCTCTCTCTCTCTCTCTCTCTCTCTTCTGCTGTGAGAGCTGAAGCAGCTGATGGGAACTTAACTCCTCTTCCCTCTCCAGGCGAGTTTAGCACTTAACCTTGGTTTAACTAGATATCTTCTTCGATTTATATCCGGTCGGACCAAATTATTGGTGATTAGATGGGGATAACGTTAGAACAAATTTGGACCGATTTGGTAACCCACTTAAAAAACTATTTTGAAAAACTATTTGAAAAAGGCTGGTGCACTGCCACCACGAGCTGTTCTGTCTGTTCTCCGGCCGAATGGTCAACCGTTGACGATATATTGCTGATAAAGGGTAAAAGTCGGCGACATATTGCTGATAAAGGGTAAAAATTGTGTCGCCCCCCAACAATACGTCGAATAATCGTCGACACAAGGTACCGTGCTCCTAGCTTTGCGAAAGAAATTAATGTTATTAATTTTCTTATCTTCAGTTATTGCAATTAAAGACCTGTTGATATTGGTTTTGCTTCCAAAAACATGTTTTATCAAACGCTTATAAAAATACTTTTACTTTTAGAAATACTCAAAATTATTTCATCGAAACCTAAACAATTGGTGGACTATCAAACGAGTCATAGATTTCGGTGAAATTGTATAGAGACGTGCATTATCAATTTAACATTCTAAACATAAAAATTATACTAAAATCATATTGATAATGTTTTTACTTCCAACAACAAATTTTATCAAGAAACTTAAAATGGTATTTCTACTTCTAGAAATGACCAAAATTATTTCCGATATTTCTTGAAACAAAAATATCTGATAAGGGACAAAAAAAATTGGACCAGCTGCTCCACCAGAGTCCCAAGAACCGGGTTTGAACGGGATTGAGATCCTTTAGGGCTTCATAAACCATTGTATCCAAATGTACCGTGGTGGCCCATGGAACAGAACAGAGTCACGGATCGTCCTGACGATACGTACATGTCTATGATCATCATCATGATCATCATACCGAAACCCATAACACACCCATCCACATACATCTTCGGTTACGTAGAAGAGGTACCTAATAGCTGGTCCCACCTTAACCACGGTTAGAAAACTCTAGACCCCACGTCTCTTGTGGGTCCCACCTCCACCTCTCATCTTCTCTTTTGTTTTGTCTGAACAGTTTGATCATAATAAGTGAAAACGACAGTCCCCTTAATCCATCACTTGCTTCGGATGCAAACACGTGGCACAACTTTAATCACAAGACACTCTCGGACGTTGGATTAGAATCCTTAGAAATCCTCTTGGACGGCCTGAATTTTGCCTAGTGATATTTTTGTAAAACCAAGTCTTGTTTTGTCGTTTCTCATAAATAAATTAAGATTTTGTATAGAAAAAGGTGGAGTGGGACCCATTTCTGACATAAGCCACTCGTTTATTTTTCAATTTTACTGATCCCAAGATCACATTGGACCTTTTCTTTTAGTGCTTTTTATCGACCTTTTAATGATAACCAAAAATTAAAAATTAAAAAATTAAAAAAAAATCGACCTTTTAATGGTTAAAGTGTTAAACACTTAAATCTATCTTACTGCACGCGTGTGGTACGGTCACGGTCAAATTTGACAGTTTTACACGTGTCGAACTGATCTGCAGTCAAGGTACGAGATTCTTGATGACACATCATCCCAGAAACCCTAAGAATACATCTCTACCGTCCACGTGGACGGTCATAAAACGTGTTGATTTCTTAGATGTCCCGATTCGCTGACCCTTTTCAGCTCATACTACATTCATTGAAACTTACCTTCGCCGGGAAACGGTTTTGCCCTATTTAAAAGGAAAAAGGTAAAAGGTGAAAGTGAAAAGTAAAAAGCAACAAGTAGAACCATTTTGCCCTATTTAAAAGACGAGGCCACCGTCTTCCAATAAAGTCATTTGAGAAATATTTTCTTGGAGAACCCACACGTGGGCCCGATAGGGACCCACAAGAAGCTCAAACTTTATTATCTAGGGTGCGCATTGCTGGGTGTACCCAACGCAGAGCTGTTCTAGTGTTTGAAACCAACACTCCTTAGTGATGAGGTACGCGCGGACCCCACGGAACGGACACGGAAGGGCCAGCATCAATATCGGATGGCTCGTGGTGATGATCGAATAGTTATTTTCTTAGGTAGACTCTTCTAAATGGGTATGAATACATATTAAATACAAATTTTTGACTACCTGTTGACATCTTTACCATTTTATTTGTGAAAACTGAGTTCAAAATTTAAGAATTTCACAACTTTGGTAATTATTTGAATAGAAAATCTAGAAAAATAGTTGCATTTCTCAAGTAAAAATTATAAAAATAAAAAAATAAAATTAAATAAATAACTTAGACTAATGGATAATAATTGGTAAAAAAGAGATATATCGTATCCGCATCCTATTAGTAGTAGGATAGATTTGGATATTGCTAAATGGATGTGAATGAGAATTCAAAAGTAGAATTTTGGTTATCCATTTACACCCCATTACCGAACATTAGCTTCTGTGTAAAATCGTTTCGGCCGAGACTTAGAGGGGGTGGCTGGTGGGGGGGGGGTTTTGTTGGGTTTGAGTGTTTTGTATTTTATGCATCCATAAATACAATTATAATTAGGTTGTATTTATTATTGAAATAGCGGTTTGGATCAATTATTAGTTATGGTTTAAAATTATAATTATATTAAGATTAAAATTTAGGTTTTTATATAAATAGTTTATGTGGAATAATCTATGAATATCAATCATCATAGGAGATTGGAGAACCCATTCTAGGTATAGGAATTTGGGGCAAGCAAAAAGTAACACTTTGTGGGTGTAAGAGGTGAAATTTATTTTCTCTCGTGGACGTAGCCAGAATTTTACCAAATCCGTTAAATTCCTTGTGTGTACTTTGTTTGTGTTCTTCTTCGTTCATAGTTGCACATCCGTATCAGGTCTAGGGTACGGAAACGTGTGAAAAGGTGTATGTTCAAATATTGCATTTACATAAGAAATTGTCATTGTTATGCCAAAAACACGTCCACACTGTGAGAAATATCTGTCATCAAGTAGTAACAAGTGATTCCAATGCAAATCAAGTGTTTTAGGTAGTAATGATACAAATACCTAATAATACACCTTGAAGCTGGTCTCCAACATTCATCTATAAACAATTATATCCAAAATAAGCTTTTTCCATTTGATTAAACTACATCAAAGCTAATGATGCCTATGATTATTTTTCATATTTAGGTTGAGCTCATTAAGTGTAATAGCTTATAAAATTACAAGTTACCCCACTAATTAGGTTTTATGTTTTGTTAATCTAATATTTTTCTATCTTACAAGTAATTTAGTATATTTTATTATTTTTATTTTAATAATATTATAAACGAAAATTAATACTACTGCTGGCATAAAGCCATAAACCATTTATTGTGTTGTGTGGTAACCAAACAAGTGTTATTTTTTATTCCTAATTGATTACCATAAAAGAATTATACACATAAAATCATAAAAATAAATAAATAAAAAAAAGCCAAAGAGAGCTTTAGAAAGAGAACCCCCCAACTTTACTTAAATTTATCATTATCACAACTAATCTTATATCAAAATCTGTTTAATCTTTCATTAGATAACAAATCAGGTGAGATATGATGTGCTGTAATCCAAGCCATAAAATTTGCATATCATATGTCAACATCCATTAGTCTACCTAATTATATAATTGGGTCATAACCAATGGTGTTTAAGATTCTCTAAATTGAATCAAAATTTATGATTAACTTAATAACTTATTAAAAATCATATTAAGTTTGACTAGTAGATGCTAGGCATTTTAAGCAATTTTTTTTGAAGAGCATTTTAACCTAAATTACAAGATCCAATCAAGGCAAACAAATTATGGATTTGCTACAATTTAATGTAGATTAGTTGATTTGCTCAAATCAAATATGAATCCTCTCGAATAAAATATACCAACAACCTTCAAATCTGAATCTTGTCAAATTAACATGTCAACAGTTTTGAATATAATTAAGGTTGATAATTGATTAAATGATTGTGTTTGAAATTTAAAAATAATGGATTCAGATTTTTGAATAAAATGAATAAGGTAAGAAGGTTCATTGAATGGAAGTATGGTTATATTTCTAGAGAATCCAACCAAGTGGTGGATTTTCTAGCTCGGAAGGCACGCACGGTGTTGTGCCCGACTGAGTGACCGCATTCTTTTGAGTGATTATTAGAGCTTTGCTCGGCCACATTTAAAGTACGATCTTAATAAACTACTTTATTACTTGGAAAAAATAAACAAATAAGGTCGACTCCTACGCATAAAAGCATGGGTAGAGTAATCATTTCACCCCCTTTATCCCTAGCTGTAGGCGCCGCACTGCCTTTTAGGAAAAAGCACAATAATTTAAGTAGTTCTATGGTACTCTTGAATCGAAGTGACATAAATAGTTTCACTAACAATAGAAATAAGGGTAGCCTATAAACTTAGGAACTATACTCATTAAACATGCTACACAGGGGTGGAGTAATGATTTAACATCCAAGAGGGGTGGTGAATTGTGTCTTTTGATTTCTACAAATTTGTCAAATACTTTAAAAGTTAATTATTGACAATAATTAAAAAAAATTTCTTCTGCTACTGATACTTCAAATATAGAAAGAAGGCCAGAGGGGTTTCTCTAGGTAAATTTAAGAAAATTGAACGAAGGAGTCAAAATACTGGTATTTTTTTTTTGGTAATCAAACTTTCAATTAGAAGAACGGCAAGAAAAGACCGAGACATCCTGATTACAAGCTTCTTGAAGCCAAAATACTGGTATTTCACACATGAAAGAAAATGCCTTATTTTTTTGGTAATCAAACTTTCAATTAGAAGAACGGCAAGAAAAGGCCGAGACATCCTGATTACAAGCTTCAAGAAGCCAAAATACTGGTATTTCACACATGAAAGAAAATGCCAGTGGTCTCTCTAGGGAAATTTCAAAAACCCAGGAGAAAGGGGACAAATATTGGTACACATGGAAAGAAGACCAAAAGAGTCTCTTTGGGGAAATCCAAAAATTGGGGGAAAAGAAGGCAAGTGCTAGTATTTTATCATGAAAAGAACGTGCGAGAGGTATCTAAAAAGAAATTTCAAAAAATCAAATAGAATCGCAGCCCCCTCGCCTTGGAAAAACTTTGCCCAGATGCTACAAGTTTCATGTCTAAAAATTCAAAAGATCACGAAGAATATAATATTAAACCCACTAAAAGCTTATGTCATATACAATTTCCAAACTAAACTATGATATATGAGACAACCAACCCTCAACACATTAACTTTTGAAAACCAAGTCTCAAGCACATAGAAACTCATTTGAAGAGTAGAATTACCTTTGTTAAGACTAAAGTTTAATAATGTTGACATCATGTCCCCAATATTATTAAGAGAGGTTGCTAAAACCTTAACCCTAGTTGGACTAATTGGCTACTTTAAAATTTTTTTTATGGGGTGATGAAAGGCAAATACCCACATACCTCAAAATCAAGTAATTTATGTTGATGAAAGTATCAACTAGGGAGAAGAGAAGTGGTGATGAGGACCCAATCTTTTCAAGAGTTTGTTTGTGGTGGAAGGTGGGGTCCCTTCTTGTATGGGGTTCTTTTTCTATGGTCCTCACTTCTCTTTCATGTTTGGTTCTTTAATTTGTTGGTGGTCCCTTTGAGAGGACTTAGTGAAAATGAGAGGAAGATATATCAATTCTCATGCTCCTCACTCCTCACTCCTCACCAGTGTGTAATTATTCAATGGGTTTGGCCCACCATTTGGACCCATACACTTGCCTAGTTAATCACTCCTTATCACCATGTCCTTGCCTAGTTTGACTATGACCCTAATGACAATGATACCCTTTGCTTTGGCCCCACATGTTTCTATACAGGAATAAAATCATGATCAATAGTAACACCAGCATCAATGATTCTCTATGTTCAGTGCTTACATTTAGAACTCTAAAATCCATGAAACCCACATTAGGGTTTCATTATAAGATTCTTTCAGACTAAGTTCCCAAGCATTTGAAAGCCTTTCTTTTTATGAAAAAAATGATTGAGACTTGTAAAATTGCTTGGGTGCTGCGCACTGCAGCGAACAGTCGAGATCTCTATCGATCGTCTGTTTCTCAAAAGTGTGATAATACAGTGCTGCGCAATTAATGCGCAGCACTGAAGTCAAGCTCTGAGATTTGAGATGATTAGTAGCAATGTAATCGTGTCCTTTCCAAACAAGAGCTTAGCGAAAAAAAAGGATCATCATCAAACCCATATCCCAATGACCTAAAATGCTTTTCAATCTTAACTAGAGAAAAAGAGTTCCCATGCCATTCCTTTTTGACATCAAATTTGGTCCCTATGGAATTCTCATGAAAAAAATATGCTATTCTTGTTCTAGTGGATAGATGCTATATACTTTCTCTTGTCCTCATTATGCACATCAAGGAAGTCATGCATCTTACCTAGCCAGTGTAATAAAGTCTTTGTTTTGTTATCCTTCTCTTCTCCAATTTTAGTAGTCTTCTTCTTCTAACTTCTTAGACCTTCTCATAACCTCATTAAATTCAATTCAATCATAGAGTAGTTTCTATCTTTAATTTCTTTGGCCTTATCTATTCAACCATTTTAGTGTTTTTTTTTTCTTTCCTTGGGTAAACCATTTCAGTCTCTTTACATATGCATAGGCATTAGATATGTACCTTTCACCTAATCGAATATGCTAAATATAAAGCACCCACCTGTCAAGATCTCACTGGAAGTTGAATATGGTGGGACCTATCTAGATGATGTATTCTTCTTTGATTGCATTGTGTTGGATGACCCCACCTCCTGCATAGACCAAGTGAACATCGCTTTCTGTTGTGACAAGTGCTCAGTAATTTCAGTAAGAGGATCTAGTGTTAGGTTGGGCCAATTGTCAAGATCTAAGTGGCTGCATGCTTGACTATTTTAGCGACAGAAGAACCCTAATTTGAAAGCTATAGTTTTTGCCAATGCAGGGTTAATAGAATGGTGAAAACTCATACTTCTTAGTGAAGAGGTTATGAGTTTGATTCTTACGGATAGGATATGTAATACCTCTATGTTCATGTATATATAACTCTCTTGCTTCGGAGAAAAGAAAGCTATAAATTTTCTAAGTGTCCAGAAGAAGAAGAAGAGAAGAAGGGGATGATCTCCATTAAAGTCTTGGCCCCAAGAGAAGATGAAAATGACCCTTGAATGAAGAAGAAACCAACTAAAACAAGGAAAATTACAAATGATCATGAAGTGTCTGGTTCTCTAACATTGACCACAAGAACATTTGTGATCACTCAGGAGAAAATGGTTATAGAATATTTTTAGAGATTCCAATCTTTTCCAATAATATTCTTGGAGCAATATCAATATGAATTCTGTTGAGATTAGTGGATTGGTTTATAAGGCTCTGAAGAAAAACGCGGAAATGGTTTTGCGAAGATGCCCATTGATTTTCTTTTTGAACTTAATTTTTCTACATACATGGTCAAATGAGAATCACTTGCTCTCGGTGATCATCAAATCCAGACGAGAAAAAGAAAAGAAACTTTTGAATTAATCAGCTAATTAATTATTGATGAAACATAAGTCTCATCATGTAGTCACATCACTGTATAAAAGATTTTTCTATTTTGATGGCAAAAGAAATCTTTTCATTTTACTTTCTTTATTTAGTGAGTAGAATATCAAACATGGAAAATAATATCATATATTGAAAAGCAACAAGGTCATTTGATGTGAGTAGGAGAGAGATTTCGAGATACTAATGTAACATTGTAACCTACACTAGTGCCTTTGAAAAACTACTTATAGGGAAAATATATTGAAAAACAAGTACTATGCTATCAATGTATTTTTCCACAAAAGCCTTCTCCTAATTAGTTCTCTCTTTTAAATATTACTCCCCTTCTCTCTCAATCAAAAACATTATTTGATATTCATTTTTTTTTTTTGATCTCTCCTAGTCTTGGGCTTGGAGGCCAACTACAACTACAAAGAGGAAAGCTGAGAAAAACCAGCAAAACCTATCTCTATGGATCTTTCTGGGGGGAGGAGAGTAAATCTATTGATCTAATTATACTATTTTCTGGGATGACACTTGCTTTGATACCAAATGTTAGGCATTTGAGCAAAAGTGATGGTTTAATCCATCCAATATTAAATGAGCCCAATCAAATAGATTGCATTAGATAAGTAATAAAATATGTGAACACAAATGGAGTATGGGTTAATCTCCCACCTTCCAAAGAAAAAGCAAAAATTAAGAGCAGAAGGTGTCCATTTTGACAAAAGTTTTGTCAGTGACACCCAACCCCACCGAATTGAAAGGACTAAGAAGTCTGTCCAAAATCAAAACACAGCCTTAATATGAAGCTTTTGGATCTTCTTTGTTGTGACTGAATCCTTACACAAAACTCAATAGTGATCAATTGGTGATGAGAGCCTAGGGATAGCAATTGGATACCTAAAGACAGGTTTTGGTTTTGTTCATTGTCTTTTATGCTTGAAGCCTTGAATACATAGTCAACTGCCTAACTACACTGTCTAAAAGTACAATTAGACTGTCCTCTTGGTAATAAGGGTTGGGTTTCATGTTATCTTAAAGCAGAGTTAAAGCATTCTATTTAAGCTTCTGGATTATCTATCTGTATGTGGCAGGTCAAATGGGCCCCAAAATTCATTGATGAGTAAGCTAACCTCAACTTCCCCTTGTTTTTTCTGGGAAACCAGTTTCCCCCAGTTAATGCCTATGATATTAGTCCAAAGGCCAAGCAAAAGCCAGCATCATGATGTCCTAATGAAGCCAAGAAACATGATTAAACACATAATTAATGGGGCCAAGTGATGCAACCCTAAATAAGACACAGACCAATACATTGAAAAGCTTCACATTTGGTAATAATCACCTCAGAGAGAATTATCAGAATCAAATTGGAATAGGCTAGATTCCATTCTAAATTCTTGCAATATACATGGTTATTCTGCTTTGTTTAAACAGATCATGCCTCACTTCTTAGACAATTGGCTTTTCTGTTCTAGGATCAAAGCTGTAAAGAAGGGTGGGCCTAATGCAATAACTGTGAACACTCAAAACTGTGGACCATAAGAAACCCTTTTGGGCCCACTAGCCCCTGCAGATACAAAGGGGGTGACCAAGCTCACATGTCATGGGTCAAGAGACTAGGCATCTAATTTGCCTGAACATTAAGAAAAAATTGAAAATTTTCAATCTTTGTTTTCTCTTGATGGAACCTGTACACTGAAAAGGAGGTTATATCCTTTATATTTGTAGTGGAGTTAAGGAAAAGCCAAGGCAGGAAAAAGATAACAATGAAAGAAATGATAATTATAAGTAATAATACAAATACATGGACATCAAAACTGGACCTCCCCCCCCATGCATAAAAGCAACTTGATCTTTAAAATAGAAAAGAATAAATTAAAGAACAGAACCTAGTGTACTTTAAAGCCAGATTTTTCAAATCTAACTTCTCTCTGACAGGAAGCACATACTGGTGAACCCTAAAAATGTGTACCTGTGAAATAGGAAACATATCCAAATAAGAGACTAACCATTTTCTGATCCAAATGCTTATCCTCTAAAGTTATCTTAGCACTAAGTTTATCATAGTAACCTATTGTTTGAGTTTTCTATCATTTCTGCTCTTCTTTCTCAATTCTCGTTTATCCAATGAATACTGCTTTTTAATTAATAAATTACGCATTGCCATCTTCACTGCCTCTGTAGCTGCTGCCAATGCCTTTTCTTCTTTTGCAAGTGACAGACAACCCTGTAATTTTTCCAGCATTTTCTCTCCTCCAGGAATGTCAGCACCTTCCAGCATGATGGGTTCAATCTTGCTGGAGTCTGAGTTGTTGCTCCTTTGGAAACCAGCAAGAACCTTCACGCTGGCCAAAGATGTAGAATTTGATCCATGGATATTGGAGGCACCTGTAACCGTCCATAAACGACCTGCAGAACTCACAGCAAGGCTTGTAGCAATAAAAGCATCTCCCATGGAAACCACCTGCAATAAACCCACCAATTTTGTGATGGAAGAAAGCATGCAAGTAATTGGGAGACTGAACCAAGATTTTGCTAAACGTTTCTTTTCTATGTCAAGCCAACACAAGAATGCAAAAATTCATGCATAGTGCAGGACCCGATTAGAACCCATAATTATTCTGGGAGAGTTCGAGCAGATTGAGTGAGTAGGATTGAATAGAGGAATCCCCCCCCCCCCCCCCCCAGAGATTCCAAACTTCCACTACATACACACCCAGCCATATAAAATATAACAGAGTTTAGTAGGTGTACCTTGACAACAGAAAGGGTTCCAGCAGAAAGATCACAATTTAAAAGCATCACTCCATGCAAGCTATTTTTGGGAGGGGGTTGGGGAGACAATGTTAGAAGCACTGATATGAACACCCCCGTTTGAAATTTCTAATAGGAAATAATTTGGTTTAGAAAAATTTTGGATGACTTACATTTGAGTGGCCACAGCAATTAATGAACCACTGGGTAAGGGGCAAATAGCAATCACAGCAGGAGGGCACACTTCATCTCCATTCGACTCTAGAAGTTCTGCCTTCAGAAAGCAAGTATAAAGATACGAAAAAGGTAAATGTTGATGCTACCAAGCAATTACTAATGACTGAAGGAAAATCTATTTACTTGCAGAATCAGGAGGTTTATTAACATCCCCTCTTCGATTGTGTGCTGTGCTTGTTGACATGTACTAATGAACATAAAGGACAAAGAAATTCACCTGTGCTCCAACTTCGCAAGTGTGAAGAAGGGACCCAGAAATAATGTCCCACAAACGAACCTGAAAAAAACAAACTAGACTGATACTGATGCTGGGTTTCAATTTTACACTAGTTTAAGCAGTTGAATCGGAGCTTGGCTTTATGATATACTTACTGTTGAGTCACCACCTCCAGAGAGAAGAAATCCTTGTGAATACTCAGGAGTACAAAGAAAGGTAAGGCAAGTGACAAACCTGCAAGTATACAAATGACAAGCACAAATCACTGAATCAGGCCACCAGCAGCTAAGGACCTGGACAGATTCACTGCAGCAAAACTTTTACCATGCAGAAATTCAGGGAGTCAAATGTAGGTATGCCTTACCAAAATATACATTGCTTCTTATATTAAGACATACCTTATTTATTTATTTTTGTTTTTGTAATCTGAGCTTTTTGAGCTCTTTGGGTATGCACTATAATACACAGTGCTGACCTACTCATAATTTCTTCTCTTACTATAAAAGGACATAGCTCTGCCTGACAAAATACAAGTCATTCTCCCAATCCACACTTGATCTCTTGTTCTTCAAAATATCAGATTAGGAAACATTCTCTGGACCATTGCTCTAACCCTGCTGCCACACTCCTCTCCTTTTTGTTTTACCTTTCAGGCTCTCCACCACCTCTCTTCTTCATTCCAACCTCTTTTTCCTTCTTTTTCTTCCATAGAAACCTTCCGACCATGAAGTATCTTCCCACACCTTACTAGATTCTCAAATCTCATTTGTGCAGTTTTGAGGTAAAATTAACACAAAGTACCACTACTGCCCTTGGTATCTTGCGACAGACTTACAAGAACAAAAGCTTCATTAGAAACTTCCCAAAACAGAAATATGACCTATGACACCACTGAACTTCAAGAATTTTTAATTTTTGTTTCTCTATATCAGGAAGTGACATGGTGCAGAGTGGCAATATTGGGCAATGCCTGTGGAATATGCTGTGTCGGAAAGTTAATTAATCGTTCAGACGCTCCCAACAATGCAGATGCTACAACCAAGGATATATAATAATTTCCTCCTTCAACTAGTTCAGCATATACACTTATACGCATATAAACCGCAATCAATATACAAAGCAAGTGTGTGCAAATAGGAATTAGGAAGAGTCGAAATCCAACAATGGATTGGAGGTATAACTTACTCAGTATGTCCAAGGCAAAAACTTTGTATCTCATGAGCTCCTTTGAAAGGTTTCTGAGGAAACACAGTAACCTGCCAAGACAAGAGTATCTAGTGTAAGACAACTAAATAAATAAACAAATCTATATTGAGAATTATCTACTTTAATGGGACTTGGAAATTGGATTACACGGATTTTGAAGTCTCGGTCAGCACTAACAATGAACCGCCCATCTGGAGAGAATTCCTGCACACTGAATCGTTAACAAATAGGAAAATACCAATGCACAAAGATAAGAGTGCTCAACTCGATTTAAATGAAATAGAAACTGATTGAAATCAGCAAGTGTTGACAGAATTGGACAGTATTTGACAGCGACACTCCAACAAAACTCTTGGGATTGGATTGTCTACATAGGTGATCACTAAACAGAACTAAAGACCCTGATTGCATAAACTTTCTTTTCATAGTTTTTGCATGTTTAGTGTGTGAAGTGGCCTTATCTTCTACCAACTTTAATACATTGATGTTTCATCACAGGCCCAGTAAAATGGAAAGTTTTTTCATATGAAAATTAGAACATTGCGATACCCAACATTTATTCTTCTTTTCTGTTCTTCTCTCTCTCTCTCTCCCTTTTGGGGGTGGGGGGAGTGAGGTGGGAGGTTTTGGTGTGGAGGGAGGAATGACACAGACTCCCCAAGGAAATGAGAATGAGAAGGTAAGGGAATAATGAGCAATAAAGCATGAGACAGGTTAAGATGCTACTACACAAGGCAATGTCAAGTTTTAAAAATGGATACACACCAGACTAGTTATGATGCTACAATAGTGAGCAAGAATCGGTGCTGCTTCCTTCTTGACCAAAGGCTGATTTCCCTCTTCCCCATCTAAGCTTACCACCCATATGACACCAAACTTGTCAGCAAAACAAACAAAATGACCATCATGGCTTATGGCAACTGCACTCACTCGCTTTTCAGAGCATCTGGATCATTACACCAAACAGGAAAAGATCAGAAATAAGTTAAGAATGAAACTTTGTCATGGTTGTACTAAACAACCAATAAAAAATTAAAAAAAATTAAACACAGAAACAGCCAGAGAGTGGCAACTGCAACATAGAAGGTTCAAGGAATCCAACATTTCAAAAGTCCCATACATACAACACCAAATCAAACAGTCATCATCTAATAAACCAATCAGGAAAGATGCCTGAAATGGGACACAATCCCTTGTCAAATGATAAATTTAGTGCTGAATTCAGCAAAGTGATAGGAAACAGCCATGCCTGTGGATATTATAGATTCAACAGATATAAAAAAAAAATATGAACTTACACAGTACGTAGGCAGCGCCAGGAATCTGTGGTCCAAATCTTGACAAGTTTGTCATCCCCAGCAGATGCAAAGAGCCTCCCCTTTGCACCAAAGCGTATTGCCCTTATGGAATCGACATGAAGAGACCCACCAGAATCGTCAAGTAAAGTGACAGGACAATCTCCCCTGTCAAAAGGAACAAAAGAATACTCAGATCTACATTTTCTATATTTTGTTGCAAAGTTATAAACCAACATTCACAGCATCTCAGATCTATAATATATATCTGGGTGTATGTAAATCTATAACCTATGGTTGATACAAAAACAAATGGAACTTTTCCATATAATTACCAATAATCGTACAGTAACTATTTAAAAAAAAAAAAATAAATAAACTGCAGAAAATAATCACTACTTCAACTTTAACCAAGCTGCTTAGATTTAGCAGAGAACTATGATTCAGCAACTATGTAAAATATAGCTACTCTCCAATACACAGTGTTCCCCCATCTCCTCTCTCCTCAAAACTTATTGACACTACTTTTCATTTTTAACAATGTTGACCAAATAATCATAATCAATTTCTTCATGAAGAGCGTTTTCAATAGTACATTGTCAAATGGAGTTTAACCTTGTTTGCAAACTACACAAGTCTTTATTTGGCCTGAAAGAAGCATCTTGGAATTGGTTTCCCAAGTTTTGCCATGCTTTACTTAGATTTGGTTTCTCTTAATCTTGAGCAATTCACTCCTTGTCCTCTCTATAATAAAAGGATCATTTGTACTCATCCATGTATATGTTGATGACATCATCATTACTAGCTCCAATCTATCAAACTACTTCCACATAAAAAAGTTCATATCCAAGATCTCAGTTTGCTCTCCACAGGGTCTATATCTCTGTCAATGCAAATTCACTCTTGACATTCTAAAGCTAGAACATTCCAGATTCACTGGCTGCGATCCTATTGATCTTCCATGGACTAGCATTTAGAACTCTCAAAGAGTTTTTGTGATACTATTGCTGATCCCTCTTAGTATCACTGTTTGGGAGCATGACTGGTTTATCTACCTGATTTTGTCCACATAATTATCATCCTTAGTCAGTTAATGGACAAGCCTCAACAAACTCACCCAGACGTCGTCCACCATCTCCTAGGATGTTTCAAGCTACTACAGGATGAGGGTTATTCTTCTCTTTACAGTCCTCTCCTGACCTCCAAGCTTATTGTGATTCACTGAACACGTTGCCAATGACATGGCATTCCACCACAAGGTTTTGCATATTCCTTGGGTCCAGTCCCATTTCTTAGAAGACAAAAAAGCAATCCACAATTTCATGCTCCTCTGCCAAAGCCGAATATCATGCAATGGCAGTCACCATTTGTGAGATTACTTAGTTATCTATTTGCCGCATGATCTTGGTATCCCTTCATCTGCTTTGACCCCCATTGTATTGTAATTTATGAGAACCAAGTTCCCCACCATACTGCTACCAGTCTAGTTCTTCATGAATGGAGTAATGAACCAAACATATTGAAATCAATGCTCAAAAAAAACTTGAACCCAACTAACCAAGATCTCATTACCCACAAAATAAATAAATAAATAAAAAGAAAACGTCATTCAACAATCAAATTATGGATTTATTCACTAAGTTTGTTGGAGAGTAAGTTCGTCATGGACTTTGTCTGTAAGTCGATTTTTTTACCTATACAGTTACGCACTGTGGAGGAACCTATCACTATTTTTATTGTACCATAACTCTAGGTGACTGTTAACACGGTCATAGGAGCAAACTCAGATCCCATATTTGTATTTTAAGATCAATTTGTACCGTCTCTTAAACACATAGGAGCAATTTCAGACTTTTTTTGCAATGTATATATAACCATTCTTGTATTGGAACGAGACCACCACAATTCAGAACAGAGGGAAAAAAAACAGAACAGAAGAAGAAGAACCCTAATTAGTATACATTACTTCCAAGTTCCACTTATATTCCGTGATTCTCAGAATACCTGAACTTATTAAACTAATGACTTGATCAGGAGCATTAAATTATAACGAAAACCTTTCAAATCCGGCATCTAAAACGTTAGAACAAGTTCACAACTTGCCCAAATTAAAAAAGTAATAAAAACAATCGATCAACTACAAGAAACTAAGAAAAAAACCAACTATAACATATCTGAGTTACATATCCCAAAAAGAAAACCACATACTCCAAGTCATAGACGCGGAGCTCCTCTCCGGCAGCGACTACAACAGATTTTTCAAGCGGATGAACTGCGATTAGAGCTGGGGCAACCTCCAGTTCTTTGTTACCTTCTCCGTCGTCGACGGTTGTTTCCGCCATTTTTTCTAAGAAACCCGAGTTTTGCTCGACTCGACAACTTCCACTTGGTTATTGGATAGAGAGTAAAGAGTAAAGAGCCATAGGGTTTGTTTAAAACTAATGGGTAAAAGTGTAATTTGAAGAAGGTAACCGTCCAAAAATAAAAGTAGGGTTAGACGATTTAAACTTTTCATGGGCTTTCAAACCTACCCCATCTTTGCCATTGTTGTTTCGGTCTAACCCTTGAAGAAGATATAATATTCGGTTAATTATTATTGTCCCCTGTATTATAGCTTTATTATTAAAAAAAAATCCTCTTCTTAATGAAATTATTGTTGCCTCTTTCAGCTCCAAAATTGTTAAGCGACCCCCTCCGTGCCCTCACCCGGCTTCTAACTGCGATAGTGTGGCGCTTGATATTTCACTTTCGGAACGAACCCAACGATCCGAAGAAAGACATCTACTGAATACTCAACCGAGTTAGAAGCAAAAGGTCCTGACCTGTGACACTGAGCAAAGGCAGTTTCAGCCGCATCGGGGGATAGAGACGCATGGTAATTCAAATCCGCCGAATCAAAGGCGGAATCATTCGCCGAAGCAAGGCAAGGTATTTTTCTTTTTCAACGAATCCCAGGCACGAATAATAAGAGTCATCCGTTTAAGGTTGAATGTTTAATGTCTATTTTGCCCTTTTATAATTAAGAAGACCAAAGATAATATTATCTTCATTTAGAAAGAAAAAAAAATCATACATTGCTAATAGTCTAAAATTGTTAACGTCAATTTAAACAATAAATAAATAACAACCTATTGGAAGTAGAAATTTCTTAAAATTTATAACATTAAACTGGAAAGTAAATAACACAAAAAATTAGAAATTACAAATTTTTCTTACTAAATTGAAAAATACATATATATAAATTTGTAAATGAGTTTCCTTTTCTTTTCTCTTATTCTTTTGACTAGAAAAGAATATTGTTTAATTAGGTTTAAGTTTTCCTAATTAATGAGGATAATAATGTAATTTAATATAGTGTAAATAAGTAATATAAAATCATAGAATTAATTTGGGATTTTTAAAAATAAAATATACCATGTCATCATTTGACTAAAGGAATTTAACGGTAGAGGGAGAAATAGTAGTCAGACAAAGTTGAAGGTTAAATTAATAATTTAGAAAAATATAAGGGATAAAATAATAATTAAACTATATTATAGGGGGCAATAGTAATTATCCCTATTAGGCTATAATATTTATATCATGAAATGTTTATGCAGTCTCTCTCTCTTCCCCTTAAACGTATAAGTAGTCTTAATGCTATGGATGGCTTACTGACCGACAGAAGAGACTAATTAGGGCTACAACAAGGCCGAACTTTTGCAATCTCAAGTACACCCCTATATATTATAATCTAAGTTCATTATTGCCTTGACCATAATTTAAGGCTAAAGATTATTGTCCTTGACCCTAAGCCCTATAGGACCAAGCCAAGCCCATTCCCAGGGTCAAAGAATAATCTTAGGCCCACCCTTTGCCCTAACCCGCCCTTAGGGTCAAAATCTTGAGCCCAAACCCTATCCGGGCTCAAGGCAGGCTTAGGACGTCGGATCATCAGGGCCAAACTTGCACCCCTAGAGGCTATGGGATGTAGCCTTTGGTAAATACAGATGAAAAACTTACCCTGTGGTTGGTAAATTTCCAGCTTGTGCAATACCATTCAGTTATACCATCATATATGTCATGAGTTGAGTTTCAATAAGATGATCAAATTTCCCACAAAAAAGGAGCAATTAATTTCTTACTTAATACAAAGATCCAATTCATTGATGTATTGTAGTTTTTTTGTTATCCACCTAGTGCACCCAATCAACTCTGTAGCCTTACTGAATGGCAATTCCTCTTAGAAAATATCTGAGTCTACCAATAAAAATGTGTTCACAAACTAGAGAACTGAAGCTGGGTACAGACTGCCGCAACCCCCCCCCCCCCAAACCAAAACAAACACCACCATCTCTCTCTCTTTCTTCGAATTGGGGATTGAAACTCCACTAGATGCACTACTACTGGTTCCATCAAAAAGAGATAAAGCAGGCATTAGATCCTCAACAGCGCACACCCAAGTACAGTGCCACGGCATTGCGTCATAGGTGAGACCTGGTGCCAAGTTGGTCTGTCGATCCCAACAGTAAGGACATCGACATCTGACAGCGGTTTGATGTCTACATTCCATCTGCCAGGGCCAATCACCCCTCCAATCATGTAAAGCTCATCTCCTAATCCGATCATTGCAAACCCAATTCTACTCTGGAAGTCCAAAGCCGATGCTGGTGCTGCTGCCATCATCTTTCGTAGCCTTTGCTCCTTTCCCTGCTTGAAGATGACCCCATGGCTCAACACATATAGCTCCCCTCTAACAACTGCCATTGGGCCCTGCAGCCACCCATAGTCCTCAACTGCCCATCCACATGCGGCATTCTCCAACACCTGCACCGTTGAGAGCCCCCTATGCAACACATGCAATTTGCCATCGATTACCACTCCTGAACATGCTGAATTGTGTGTATGAGGGAGATCAGGAATTGGAACCCAAACGTCCTTATCTGGGTCATAGATCTCAGCCTTAGAGATAGACTTTCGGCAGCTGGTGAAACCACCTGCAACAATAATCTTCCCTTCCAGCACACAGCATGCAAACATGGCACGGGGTACTAGCATGGATGCCCGTCTATCCCAACATTGAAGGATGGGATCATATGACCACACTTCATCAGTTGCAAAAAT
Source organism: Hakea prostrata (assembly GCF_041222555.1). Classification (NCBI taxonomy): domain Eukaryota; kingdom Viridiplantae; phylum Streptophyta; class Magnoliopsida; order Proteales; family Proteaceae; genus Hakea; species Hakea prostrata. The sequence continues at coordinate 45,855,860 of NC_142609.1, read as the reverse complement.
ACCATAATGATCACCAGTCAATGGATCAACATCATCACTGCCACCACCAAGAACAAACAACTTCCCTGCAGTGGAGACCACACAAAAATGTGCAAGATGCCTGATCTCTGAGGGCAGAACAGGCAGTGTCAACCAGAGGTCCCTGAGAGGATCATAAAGCTGCCATAAATTCTCAGGCTCAAAAGCACAGACACACAAGAATTCCTCTAATGCACCAAGCTCACGGCGGGTCTTGAAGAGCTCTGGGCTACGAACAGCAGCTCTCCATGAACGGCAAACAAGCTGCAAGTTGGGGTAGAGAGAGAATGGGACTCGTGCAAGGCATTGAAGTGCAACAGCATCAGGAAGACCTTCAATTAGTCCGGACATAATGAACCTTCTTACATCCTACGCAGACAATTTCTCAATGAACTGTGAAGACAGATGAGAATTGCTTCAAAATTGGACAAGGCGGAGTGTACAATCTGAAACAAAAGCATACCACTTAGTGCAAAAAAATAGTAAGATTAGACAATGAATTTTTACACAATGCTTAGTGCAAAAAATAGTAAGATTAGACATTGAATTTTTACACAATGCTCTAAAAGTTGTGGCACAAGAGGGCATGTACAGGTTTTGGTTGAACAAGCAGCAAACATCCTGTAGCATTTCCATTTTTGTTTTATGAATAGAAGCATCAAAAGCATGCACATCAAAATCTGCACAAATACCTTAACCAATAGCAATTTATAAATCGTGGATCAATCTACCTAGTTCAGAACCAGAACAGAAACACTTCAGTTTCCTCAACTAAATATCTATTGGCAGTCAAAACCCAACCCCAAAAAAATAGCCACACGAAGAAATAATCCAGTTGAAAAACTGAAAAGAACAAGAGGCAAGGAAAGACATTATTAGGACCCAATGCATCCAAGGGAACTTCAAAGTAGCACCAATGAATGTCAAGATGGCTTTGTCATGTGCAGTAAAGACACAAAAGAAAGCAGGTGAAGAAATGCAAGTGTGTCAGAACATACATAAGGGAATGCAAAATTTGACTTGGGATGAAGTGGTGGGCAAAGGCATGAGTTGGGAGTTCTCAGAGCATGTATCCCTGACAAAGGGAACACAAAAGGAACAGAACTCAAGTATTGGACCTCCATAAACCCCAAGTAGTGGTGGGCAAAGGCATGACTTAGGAGTTCTCAGAGCATGTATACCTGACAAAGGGAACACAAAAGGAACAGAATTCAAGTAGTGGACCTCCATAAACCTCAAGTAATCCAGGGAAACTGACTAGTAACTGTCTATATCTAATAGGGTATATATATTTAAATCTCTCTTCTATTTTCGTTTTGTTTTTTCCTTAATATTCTCGGTGTGTTTGCTTGTGCAACTAGATCTTTCTTTTATTTTATTTTTATTTTTTTAATCTTTTCTCTTTTATTTCGTTTTGCTAAATAAACCATTGGGAAAAGGAAGGTCTGAACCAAACGGGCGGAAGAGTGTGTGTGTGTGTGTGTGAGAGAGAGAGAGAGAGAGAGAGAGAGAGAGAGAGGGAAACACCATTCCACACACATTCACACCCGTAAGGATGAACTCCGGTCTGAAAATAAAATTTTCAATCCATTCCAAACAACGAGGTGACATACAGAAAGAGACCTCAAACACTAACAGAGACCATTTCTATCTTTGAAACAGCTTCAAACAAGGAAACTAAGAGAAGCAATAATGTTATGGACCTATACTCCTGTCTTACATATGACAATGGAACTAAATCTAAAGATGAAAAAGTCCAAAACCTTGGAGTTGTCATGGACCTCATGGTTTCAAGCCTGGCTGAAATGAAACACATGGTTGAAACCCAGTTTGGATGGTTTAGAAGGCCCACACTTGCAGTCCTAAGAAGATCTGGCATGTCTAGGTTTAAGGCCTGGCTGAAATGCAACCCAGTTTTGATGGTTTGGAAGGCCCACTGTTGTAATCTTAAGAAGATATTGCATGTCTAGGTTTCAGGCCTGACAGAAAAAGGGCTCGAAATCGAGATTTAAAAACTGAATATCACTATCTTCAATAAAAAAAAAATAATAAATAAATAAATGAAAGAAGAACAAGAAATTGCCACTGTCAATAATAAACCCAATCAACTAACCCCTAAAACCCTTGTTGGTCAATTACCAAAAAAAAAAAAAAAAACCCTTATTGGTCAGACTGTCCAAACTTGGGTTGGGCAGTTGGGCCTGTTCCACTTGAGTCTGGTTTCTGGATCTGGTCATGCAGGTCACGATAACACCACTAAATCACATCATGTCCGCACTTATGCACTACACAAGCTCTCAATGCATTGTCTCTTAAGTACCTAGCTCCTTGCAGAAGATGATGATGTAGCAATTATGCTTCATCTTAGAAACCACGACTTTCATCGTAGACTTCTTTGCAGAAAACACCATGTAAATCACTTGTACCTCTTCAACTCCTCTTGCAGATTAGTGATTCCACCTTACAAGGTCTATTTACTTCAGAAAGTGATTGAATTCAAAGATGTCATCATGTCTTTAGTTGGGCATGGCAGCCACTCAATGTGTCCGTTTCCCTCTTTAAGTCCTAATGTAATTCTGGACAGTTAAGAATTGTACCATGCAGTTTTAACCATCGGATCTATGTTACTGCTTTCAGTATCAAAGGTGACCAAGTGAACATAGAGATTTCACAAACCAGCAAAAACATGCATCTTGTAATAGCACCATTTCAGAGATGCTGCATCTCATCATCTCACCGAAGAACCTAGCATCCTTAAAAGTGTATCAAGATGAAGCTTGGATGCAATTTGCATCAGACAGCAAAGAGATGATCACCAAAAATAAATCAATCGTGATCTTAACTTCTGGATTGCCACATGGTAATGTAGTACTGTATTTGAGTAATCAAAACAGTAGCTAAGCAAGATCGTTTCATAGAGAATATAACAGATTTGCGAGGTATCCATGGCAGAGAATCAGATGGAAAATAGGAGTAAGAGTAATATCTTAATGGTAACTCTAAAAATGACAGTAGGGACAGAATTGGAAGTCCAAAGGAGGGGCAGAGTTGTAGAACAGCATTGAACTAGGCAGAAGTGAGAATTACCAAATAGAGATGAGCAAGATATCCCTGAAATTCTGATGTCAAACAGACAGACAGATCTGATTTTAATAACTAAAAACAGAAAATAAATTACTAAAATGGATGTGTTAATGGATAAAGGAAGTGCAAGAACAATAAAAACAAAAAGTAATGCCCGAGCTTCATACCACAAGGAGATAGGAGTTTGCTGGCTCACCAACTACTTAGAGGAAATGTCTTACAGTGAGCTGTGATGATGATGGACAGAACTGAAGGCAGACTAAATCCACAGCTGTAGAGGAATCTCAGCTTGATTACAATAGAGACCTCACTCAAGAAACTGGAGATATCTTACTATTGCTGGAGCATGTTATTCTTTGAGAACAACAAACACATAGGCTGCAATAGCTGGCTTTATTGATCTGAACTTTGTAGCTATTATATGCGAGTGGTGGCTATTATAGCCTTAATAAATTCAAATACATTAGAAATCCCAACCGTATACAACTTAGCTGCATTTTAGTACAAACTCCAATTGGACTTGGGTTTCATAGTTCAACTTTTATAAGGACTCCCCATCAACTACAATAATGACCATCTTAATTAACATGCATTAGCCTTAAAATGGACTAATTAAATAACATGCATCAGCTCTAATAAGGTCTAATTAAATAAAATGAATCAACCATAACAAGGACTAAACAATTAAGGACCAGACACAAAAAATAAAAATAAAAAAAGACTAAGAAATTCTCGTACTCAATTCATGTATCCATGTTTTAGGTTCATTAAGTTGACCAATTAAAAAGGAAACCCACCCAATGCAGGCCCATATGCAAGGTTTAAAGTATATGTATGATACTAGCCAATACGTACCTATATTAGACACAACCCATACAAAGTTCCACTCCAACCAAGGAAAGAGATAGATCACATCTTGGCAAAATGCCAATCCTCTGTCATATCGATACGTCTCTTTATTGGATTGGATTGCATAATATGCATCAGCCAGTACAATACAATACTTGAAAGGGGATGATATGTCTCTTAAAATCACTTGACCGATACGATACTTGATACCAATACTTTAAACCCTGCCTATATGACCCAAACCCAAGGCCTCCTAGGAAAAATACCTCAGTGGGGTTTGAATCCACATCAACTCTCCCCACCTTGAAAAGAAAAAAATTGTCCTTGAATTCTGTAGTGATGTTGCACGGCGGGGGGGGGGGGGAGAGGGGGATATGTATAATAGCCTTAACCAAACCTAAGCAGAACTCTGGCAGTGTAGGAGTGGTGGAATGAAGTCTTTTAGTCAGGAAGCCTTCCCTACAAAGAATCAAGAGGTATGACAAATTAAACGTGTTCATGTGCAAAATCAGCGGCCACGTTCATAGGTTACTTCTCCAATCACATTGCCAACTGGAGCTATTGCTTCAATTATCTTTGCAAGCTTCAGTATTACCATCTTTAGCTTTGGCAATGGCTTGAGTCACCTCTTTATCTTTCACTGTTTTAGCCTTGTTGTCTTCAACGATCTCTTCTGAAATTACTTTGGCGAACATGGGCAGCAATTCTTCCATGGGCTATGTGGGCTTAACTTCATGTGTAGTATATCCCTTGTCAGAGCTTCAAGTAATACCTCTTTTTCCTCACCATGATTTGCTTTAACTCTTTCAACTAGCATCTCCTTTAGTCTTTCTAACAGAGCACAAGTTTCTTTTGACTTGTTATCAAGACTTTCCACATATGAGCAGAGCTCCTTAGGGGGGCCCCCACCCCTTTTCTAAATTTTTCTTAATGTCCTTATTTTTCCCTTGTTTTTCTCTTTCCATGTATGAAATGTCATTATTTGCCCCCCCCCCCCAAAAAAAAAAAAAAAAGAAATAATTTTTAAGGGTAAATATAATGGGTAGAAAGATCATTCTCAATAATTATTCAAGGTTACAATTAAAACCCTAATTTCAAGGAAGAAACATTTAAAATCCAACTAGAAACTACTCATGAATCCCGAAACTCTCCTAAAATTTCAATCCCTCCTAATAAAAATTTCAATCTTAAGTTTTAACTACCTAAATATTCTTTTAAAGTTTTTTCTCAATAATTTACTCCTAAATTTTGAAACTACTGTTGATGATATTTTAAAGTTTTTAACCTTCAACAAATCTACTTGTACAATTTTAGTCCTCGGGCTTTATTTCAATATATTTTTAATAATTTACCTATAATTTTGTTACTTAACAATTTACCTATATTTTTCAAATGTGGGCCCACCACATATCTGAATATCATATAGTAATTTAGAGGTGGGACCCCTGGTGTGTCCCACATGGGGCCCACATAATGTGTGGTGAAAACGCATCATTGCTCCCCTGACAGAGAGGTGATCCGGACTCTCATTACCCCCACCCCATGTTGAATCCTGGCTCTGCCCCTGTTTCCACATTAGCATCCACCTTTTTGTCCTTACTACCATTCCCATTGCTAGAAATAAGAATCTGATCGTTAATGTGATATTGATCTCCAATAACGGTATGCGCTCCTCAAAGGTCAGTGGAGTTGTATTATGATGTGGGCATTCCCTATATGTTTTTCCATCCTCATCGTATGTGTTAAAGATAGGATTATCATGCTTGTGTTTTCTGTTATAAGGTACTCCAGTGCAAACCTTCTTGCCCGCCCCTTCCTTGTCCCTATAACCTCCATCCATTGTGGACATTCCTACCAGCACCTTCTTTGTTCCTATCTTCAGCTTTGAAGGACCTTTGGTAGCATTGGCGTTAAAGGAGTTTCATTTGTGTAGTCGTCTCCATACTCTTGTATGAAAAATATGCTACTCAAATCTTTTGTCATCTCCAACCAAGGTAATAGGTTCCTTGCACATATCATTTGACTGCTTTGCAGATTTCACAGATGGGACATGGTTATACATTCAACTCCCAAAGGAAGTCAGGGTCTTATGGTTCTCCAGTTGCTTCTAGAAGGTGAGGATGGGGTTACAGTCTGATCTTTCCCAAGTTTTTGGTTACAACCATTAGTCATCTTTAGTGATTTCATGACCTTAATTCAGACTTGTAATGGTGTATAATGATCTCTAGATTATACCTCTCCAACTTTTATCGAGCATTTACTCTGCTTAGTTTTTTCTTTCAATCATGATTGTTTTTGCTTCATTCCTACAGACTCTAATAGAAAAGCTCATTTCTTAGCCAAGGGCTCTTCTGTACTTCATTTTTCTTTTGTTTGGTAGGATTCTCCTCCTTAGGCACCTGTTTCTTACTCAGCTTTCTTATAATAAATTATTTATATCCATGCTCAAAAAGAAAGAAAAAGAAAGTGGTTATAAATAATTTGCAATCAGTTTAACTAATGAATTTAATTATGAGTTCTGTTTGTTGCTACCAGTCGAGTCCAACTGCATAGCATGGATCTTTGACCATCTTCTTCTCCCCCTGCCCTCTTCTTATGCGGCATCTTCCCCTTCTTGTTGTCAAAATTCTGCAAGATCAAGGTCTTCATTAAACCTTCAGCCTGCTGTTCTTCAAATCAACAGTAAGTTGAATCATCCCATCCCCAAGATTCTTCTTCTAATCTTCTGAATTCCCCAAACCCTCACTTCCAATTTTCTATTTTCATTTTTTGGAAATTCCAAGGATATAACCACAGCCCGCATGCACCACTGGAATCCTCCCAAATCCGTCCCACAGCCTATACACATCATCCCCTCCATGGTTCATACCATGTTTCAAGAACTTGAACTCAAAGGGTCACCTTAGGCCCTTAAAAAACCAAGCTGACTCCAGATCTTGATAAGTTGGTGCACTTTTTGGGCCATTTCGAGGGGTATTTGATGGCAGATGGAGATGAAACTTGGTAATGAAAAAACTGGTCCAAGTTAGAGTTTGACTTTGGACCATAAGTGGTACACTATGATGAACTAAAAGTCTAATAAACCCTATCCTACAAGTAATTACACATAAAAGATAACCAACTCATACATTCATGTAAAACAAGTATGTGATAACTGATAAACATGTTCAGTTATAATAAAGTAGCATATCTCGACTTCTTTTACAGAGTAGAATCTATGACGATATAAGCTACATAGCAAATACGAGGAATTCGGTATATAACATAAAACAGTTTATAATAAAGTAGTATATCTCGACTTCTTTTACAGAGTAGAATCTATAACGATATAAGCTAAATAGCAAATACGGAGGAATTCAGCTATAAAACATAAAATCAGGTATGGAAAAATAAAATTATTGACAGGAAAAAGAATTTGGAAAAACGAACGCGTTGCTTGGGTGAAGTTGTATAACAGATATCAGTCTAAACACAACAAGATAAAGATTTTGACAACTAAAAACCAAAAAACAAAATGATTTGGGGGGAATGGTTACCTTCTTTGGAAATGTGATTAATAGGCTAGAATACATGTGTAGAGGTAGAGGAGATCAAGTGCAAGAGCTACTCTGTTGAAGATTCCAACAAAAATCGAGTAGAAGGGTGAAGAACACACCAAACTACAGTAGAAATCAATAACTCTATAGAGTTGAGACAAGATACCTTGACTCAACTGAGTTCATGACCTTCTTATTCATTGAGCTGATTCAGTATCTAGTCGAACCAACATCTTGACCTCAACAGAGAAATCTTACAAAACATTATTTATTTATTTAGTCAATGTCAATCTCATCTCAGCCTTCTGGAAAACTCAGATATCTCATGAGATCTTGATCTATGCTTCATCCTATGCAGAGTACATACCAAATACTTAACTACCATCCCAGGTCCAAGATTTTACCCCTTCCTCAAGAAAACCTAATTTCTAACATAAAGTCTGCCCATCTAACCCTCATCCAGGATTTGACCCACGTATACCCATGCAAACCCCCTTACTCAATCCAAGCTACACTCCCACCTGACGACTACAACCCTGTTTCTTGGTAACCACAACCACCAAAAACCAAACTTTATAAAGAAACCTATATCTAAGCACTCAACATGTTTCTAACAATTGGAATTGTTTCAAACTTTAAACAATCCTCTGTGTTACTTCCCCCCCCCCCCCCAAAAAAAAAAAAAAAAAAAAGAATGAAAAAAGAAGAAGAAGAGGTTTCGCTATACACACTCCAAATCTTTAATCAAATAAACCTTCCAAAACCCTCAAAGAGATATCCTATCCCAAAACCCTAACCACCTCAACCCTGTGAGGTTCTAAAATATCATCCAAAATCCCACATTGTTAGACATCATAAAATCTAATCCCATTTTACAACAATGTAACCTATTGAGCCCCCACATTAATATATCTATTTGGAAGCATAATCCTAGCACATATAGTTTGACTTTGGCTAACCCTGCTCATAGCAGCCCAATTCGAATTGGTGCTGTAGAGATTCTGTTAACAGGCCATGTCCTTCTAAGGCCATTACAGTTCCTAATTTGACTTGAGCAGACATGTAACATTAAAATGTGGAATCAAAGAAACCGGTTAATTGCTATAAGTTCTCCTACCAGAAAAACTGGGTGCTACAACCCCACACCCAGCCCCCCCCCCCCCCCACAAAAAAAAAATGAGAATTTCTTTGATCTACTGATTTAAAAAAAGAATTACCTGATAAGATGCTTTAGAAAAAAGTTTTACACTAAAAGAGTTCGATTTTGAAAAAAAGTTACAGAATTCCTATTCTAGTGCCTAGCTTTTCCCACTCAACAAATAAAAATGCTTAAATTACCAAAATTATCATTTTAATAAAGATTTTTATATAATTTTGTTACTATTTTTATGTTTTTTAGAACTTTTTTATTTTAAATTTACTTGTAAAAGTTAATTACCAATCTCAATTAAAAAAAATTTAGTAAACTTATTCTTAGAAGTTAGTTACTAGTGTTCACGAATAAAATTTCTTTTTAATAATTTACTCCTAAAAATTCATTAGGAATGCTTATGTTTTTTTAAACTTTTTTGAAACTTTGATGAGCAAATTTGTGTGAAATCTTAGGGCATAAAACATACATTTTTAAACAAGATACCATGAAGTATTTTCTTGTTTTTGTATTTGCAGGGTGTTTACCCCCCCCCCCCAAACACACACACACACACACACACACACACACACAAAAAAAAAAAAGAAGAAGAAGGAAAAGCAAGAAACTTCTGCTGGCAATCCTTTAACAAGGATCCTAGGCTTTGATGCCATATACTGATATACCAAGATTCAGGCAATTATCTAAAATCACAGATGCTGCAATGCAAGATATGAAGATGAATCAGAATCATCATCCTTCCAGCAGTGTCTAAGCTTTGACAACAACACTTTAAGAATTTCTCAACCCGCATCCAGGGAATGCCTATATTTGGCATGAAACTTCCACAATGCCAAATTAAGAATCACTATATTGTTGAATCCACATTCACCAAATTGACTTTTAACATCCATTTAACAATCAATATACCCAATCTTATAAACCTACCTTTTGGTCATCTCTTGACTCCATTGTTGGTCTCTATGATACTATTTTTCATCATGTAGTAACTAAGAAGAGCTAGGCTTCCGGAAGGAAAGTTCTCATGCTTATATAACTCCATTAAAAAACAAAACCCTATAATCACCGTCTTCTATCTATTTAGCCTTTCAAAGTTTCAAACAGAAGGATGTGAAGTGCTGCAAATGTCACCAGTCATAAATATTTATCAGTACAAATAATATTTCCTGTAACTCAAAGAGCACCAAATCAAGCAGACTGAGGACACAAATAATGACCCACTGCTGCACCTGAATCAATTACTCAAAAGAATAATGGTAATATCAAAAGGTAAATCTTAATGCTACAAAGTTTGTGTAATTCAATTAATCCCATCTCATTGGATTCTTCAACGCAAATTGGGATTATACAGGCTTCAACAGACATAAATTTCTTTTGTTTTTCCACTGTGCCTCTTTCTTTCTGCAGAATACTCCCAACCAGGCATAGAATTAATATGCAAAATACAGCATTATGAAACAAAGTTTCTGGGCATAAATAACGAACGTAACAAAATGCAGCATACACACAGAAAGTTCATATGGAGGAAAACCGAAAAAAAAAAAGCAAATCATGAAATATATACTGATATCAGACTCAAAAACATCAATGTTAAGCACAATTTCGAACATCATTGAATAAATTATTACCCTCTACCCAAACTAATGTTATTTCATGGCAAAACCCAGTCCAAAAAGTCTCACACTGAAACTAAAAGAATTATAAATGAATAACTTTATACATTTCCATTACAGACAAAGGTCTCGGACTAAATAAATAAATAAATAAATAAAAAAAACTTTAAAAAATGAAAACATAAACTTTACCCATATTCCACAGACATAGACCAAGCAACCCCTCCTGTAAATTATCATTGAGACATTTCTTACATGAAGCAAAAGCCACATCATAAGTACCACATAACCACAAAGGTCAAGAAGACATTACATATTCAAGAACAGAAAATTCAAGACGAAACACACATAAAATCGGATCAAGAACTCCAAGAAACAACGCTAACAATTACTCGAGTAATCGAGTACTCGAACTAAATCCCGAAAAACCGATAACAAACACTCAAATCAATAATTCATTGAAAAGATAAATACTCCACATTTTCCCATAAAATGCCAATATTCACTTCCATCCAAGCAAACAGAACGCATGTACCTTTTCTTCCCCTTCACGGAATAGAAATGAAATTGCATTACGTCCTCACCTCTAGCCAAAAAAAAACCCTCGAATTCTCTTTATGGTGAATGGAATTGAGTAATTTCAAAGAATTAAAACACAAACCAAAACGAATTTCAAGAAAATTTTGGATTGAAATGGAACTGAGAGGAGGAGAGAGAAAAATCTACCTTGAAGAAGACGAGTGATGAAAGAAATCAGCAAGAAACGTAACACGATCTGCTCTACCGTTTTCGTTTTTCAATATTTGTTGACGAAGGTGGAGCTAGTACATCTGTATGTTTGGTTGTTGCGTTATCGGAGATATGCAACAAAGCATTTAACAGTTCAGTAACACCCTGTTGAGAGAATTTTTAAAGAACCAAAAGAGGCGTTTGTGTTGTGTTGTGTTGTGTTGTGTGTACTAAACGGTGCAATGGGGCGTGACCGTGACGTTAAATCTTGACGAGGGACTTACCCTAAAATGAAGGAATATTCGTCCCTAATGGCATTTTACTTGTTCTCGAACTACTGCCAGCGTGTTGTCCACTTGGCACCATCATGGTCCATTGGCTTTTTCTCTCTGTCTAAATCAGTTGGTTCGGTCTGGTTTGGTTGGGTTGAATTGGTTCTATTTGGTTTTATATGTTATTAGATTGACCCAGAGCAACAAGGAGTCTGGATCATCTCCCCAACAAGGGAGAACTCGACTATTGTCCACAAATTACAAGGGAGCCCACAGGATTATGGTGATGGTTTTTTTTTTTTTTTTTTTTTTAAATATTTTAATATTTTTTATTTGTGGACTTCACATAATTTGTAGTTGTAAAGTCGTCGGGGGAGATGATCTATACTCAGCAACAAGATTCTTTCATTAAGAGCAAGTGTTTCTATATATGTTATTAGATTAACCCAGAACAATAAGCTTGGTTCATTGCTTCCACTTGGCACCATCATGATCCATTGTCTTAATTTCTCTCTCTTAATCCGTTGGTTCGGTCTGGTTTGGTTGGATTAAATTGGTTCTATATGTCATTAGAATAACCCTGAACAATAAGATTGTTTCCTTGTGTTCAAGGAGTCGTAAGTTCTTTTTTTTTTTTTTTTTTTTTTTTGCCATAAGGAAAATTTTTTATGTAGAGGACATGGGATGTTACATATACCATGAAGAATGGTTGAACCCACAACCGCTTCACTAAGAGGTGTTGTTGGTCTTAATAATCGAGCAATCTTGCGTTGGCTGTAAGTTCAAGTTTGAAACGACGTCTTTACAAAAATAAGAATTGCAACTGAAATTGCCTAAATGGTTTGATCACCGGACCAAATGCTCTAGTTAATTGAAGTCCATTGGAATCGAGTTGATTAGGATAAACTTAGGCTTAAACTTTTTTAGATCCTCAACAAGAATCCAAGTGAATCAATCAGGATCGGCATGCAATGGTTAAGTCAAGCATTGAGCAATCACCAGAAAAACATGTAGTTATGGTAAAATTGAAGAGATTTTGTGGGCTTGGAGTGCATACAATTGCTTGGTTAGTCGCATATATTCTCATACTCAATTTTAGGGTTTAGGGTTTAGCAAAGTTGCCAAATCAACCTTCGTTGGACATGGTCTAGTCAGCATCATTAGGTTGGAGTTTGAATCTGCCCTGCTAGGGGAGCGCTCCGTGCTCCCTGACGGATTTTCTACCACAAAAACATGTGGAACTCATAGGTAAAAATCCTAAAACATTAAAAAAAAAAAAAATTCATCAATCCCTGTGAGTCCCACATGTTTTTGTGGTGGAAAACCGTCGGGCACAGAGCGCTCCCACCTGATGGGATGCAGATCCGGACTCATCAGGTTGTTCTTGGGATGAGTTAATGACTTAATGGTGTTCCCTCAGCTAGACAAGATAAACAAATAATTAAGAGTGTCAATTTGCAACCTCAATCAGTAAAATTGAACCAAATCAAACCTTAATGAATTGGTGTTGGGTTGAGGGGCAAAGCCCGAACAGTTTTAAGCTGGTAGATCTGTTAACTGAACCTAATGGCAAAAGGGATTTGCTTGGACCGTCAAGCTGGCTGTAAGATTAAAATTTTGGTCGAAATTTCGATCTCGTTGAAATTCAATGGTTGAGATTCAATTTCGACCGAGATTTCGGATTTGACTGTCCGAAATCTCGTCTCGACGTTAATGCCCGTCACCCAAGCAAAATTATGGCAAAAGCCTCAGGATCTGTCGCTTCTGATGTTGTCCTGTTAACTTGAAGTCAAACCATTATGATGTTTGCTTATTTTGCAATCGATCTACTATTGAGTCCCATTTTAGAATTTGAGCATTATCAGTTTCTGGTTTTCTTAGGGTTTGGCCACGCTTTCAGTTGGTGGATTAGGTCAGTATCAGTATGTCTATCTAGTCTTTCTGTAAATCAAAACTCGAAAACAAATCAATATGAATTTGGTTCGATCTGAATTGATTGATTGTTGGTTTACTTGAACTTTGACTATTTTGTTCACATGAATCTCAGATGGGAAGCACATTGTTTGCCAGAACGTGTGTAGGTGGGTTGTGATTTGTCGAAGGTTTGGTATCAAAAGTCCTCGTTTTGGTTGAGGAATGGCAGAAAAGAATTCGCCTTTTGAGGATCATGTTGAGAGTCTTGAGACATTCAACAAGAAGTAAGTTCGGTGGACACCATGTTTTGCATTCTCAGATTGCTTAATATTTTATACTTTTTTTTTTGTTTCTTATTCTGTTTTCGTAAGATAAATTTGATGTTATAATTTATTTATTTAGATGGACCCGTCAGGCTCATTTTGTTCTTTGCTATTTGAATACGCTCAGGCCAGAGAAGCAATCTTCTATGGTTTTGTGTGTGCTGAATTATATGCATTTATTGGGGTTTACATGCTTTTTGGAGATGACAGTACTGAGTCAACAAAGATGTTGAAACAGTGGAATGTGAAGATCAAAACTGTTTGTAAAGAATCATCAAGTGTTTTCCTTTCCTTGGGTTCTCTGTGTGCTCATTTTTCTTCTTATAGAAAGAGCCTTGGGTGTTGAATTCGTGCACAAATTAGCAAGAACAAGAGGCATTAGGATAGAGCTGCAGCTCTTGAAGTGTCAACTTATAAGTTTCTGATCCTGTTATGATTAGCTGTGCATCTGGTTGGGCATAAAATTCTAAAGCATGTCAATAATCGGTATCCCAATTTTTTCCAAGCCGTTCGGTCAGCATTTTTAGTATGTCAATGACCACAGGAGGAGAGCTTTTACATGGTGTCTCATTTAATTTCCTATTGTTAGTACTTGTGACGTTTTGTGCATTCTTGTATGTGTTGCTTGCATTGAACTTGACCTGCCAATGTCAACCCTTTTACTCATCAAGCTATGGTAATACCTATTCTGATTAACAATGTGCTGTTCATGGATGAAATAATTATGCATTTTAGATGTTCAATCTTGGGATATTTACCGAATCAGTGACATTGGATGGCAATTCCACACTTCAAACTGGGAGATGTTGGGATGGCAAACTAGGTGTTTTCAGGGATAAGGATTAATTCTTAATACGATTGTAGGAGTTTTAGGAGGTTCAGTTTTCCTAGATTTGGTGAGAGTTGGTGGATGCCCATCCTTTTCCAATCTAGGGTTTTAGAAGGTGCAGGAAGGCTTGGGTACTGTGTGGATACTGGATGCTTCTCCATATGCAATTTGGCTGGTTCTTTTCTTGGGTGCATAAGCAGCTGCTATAACAGACTGGTGGGAAGCTCTGAAGTTTTGAACATGGATGCTATGATAATGATAGCTGATGGATATCTGGAAGCCCTTGAATCTCTGGACATTTTTTTTTAGCTAGTGGCAAAGGAAATATTACTTAATGATGCTTGTCATCTATTTATTTGCATTTGGTAGAAATGCAAGTTTCTACTTCCTTTGCTTTTGGGTTGTCCTTGTTTTTAGTACTGTTAACTACTTGGTTTAACTTATCTTAATATCTTTGAAAGCTTCTAGATAATGAAAGTTTGCTTCAGTTATAGAATTAATTGCTTCTGTAGTATGCCAAGCATGAACTTAAAGCAGTTCCAGGTTTGTGCATTGGCTGTTTTTCATCATTTTCTATTAGAGGGGAGAGGGTAGGAAGGGTAATTAAGAGATCAATAATTTTTGGTTCTTGTTTTGTAACTTTGATGAATTAGTATATTCTGTCTTCCTTTTTATATTCATTCTCCTTGTTGTTTGCCCTTGGATCTTGATTCCTCGCCCAACCACCCCCGATCAACACGAATCATCATTTCATAACTAAAGATTCATCTTTATTTTGAGAGTGAGAGTAGTACAGCTCTTATTTAATAAATACTGATTACAAAACCCACCTAAAAAATAAATAATACATACCTCTCCTCTCAAAACAAAATAATGACAAGACCCATCTCTAAAAAGAAAGGTGTATTCCACTCAAACAAAGAAAAAGACTACATAAAGAATCATATTTAACTTTTAACAGGAACAGACATGGAGAAACAGATCTTAGAAGCTGGTGAAGGCTGAAGAATATGATGTAACAAAGAGAACGAAGAAGAGCAAAGAAAATGACAATTTGCCATTGCTTCCATCTGATGATTCATCTGTTGATGGGACAGTCTTGGATCCAGTTCCTGCATTAACAAGAATTATACATGAGATTAACAGCTTATTACACAATATGTAAGCCAAAATTCAGTCACTCAGGCCATTCTCTGAATATGTTGTACCTGATGATGGACTGCTGGGTGAATCTGCTGGTGATGGTGAAGCTGTAGCAGCTGCACAATGCGTGAAAAATTGACATAAGATTCAATTTTGATCCTAAACAGGTTTCTATAAAATGAACATGATCTTTGTAATTTTACTTAAGCTTCACTTACCATTGCATTTGCTAACAGATGGAGTTTGTACATTGCAGGCTCCAGGAAGTGCCAGTGCCTGGGTCTGGTTTATGTTGATCCCCAAAGAAGAGCCTCCACCGCTGAGGGCCTGGCACAGGCACTGTGGTTGTGACTTGACCACATTGGTAAGCTGAGAGCAGCACGAGGAAGACGGAGTTGATGAGTTCCCAGTTATGTAGTTGAGGCATGAAGACATGCTAACAAGCGCATTGGTGCAACTGGATTGAGCTGAGGCTCCTGCCCAGAGCATGGCCATAAGAACTGCTACCAAAGTGATTCCAATGCTCATCACTTTTGCTGCCATTTCAGTAACTGGGTAGTTTTGTCACACAAATATGTGGCGATCGAGATGGGGAGATGTGAGACTCAATTGCTCTGGGATGGTGTGCTATGTGTTCAGGGAGTTTGGGATGGAAGGAGAAGAGCAGAGCTTGGTGCCTTATAAGGAACAGAAGGTGAAATAGTGACAAAAGGAAATGGTTATATTGGTGGCCAAACATTGGCCTACTTTCTAACTGTTCCTTTGGTGAACAACTCCACCTTGATTTTTATATGTAATTCAAAACTCAAAAGACAATCAGGGAATCCAATCATTTATTGCCATTTCTAGTACTATAAAAGCAATCTAAAATCATGAATCGGTGCTTGTCAAGTAAGGTTCTGGGAAATCCTTAAATCACAATAATGGGAAAAGATCATCAAGTGATCTATCTTATAGGTCTCCTACCAGGATGAAATGGGTCCATTTTTGGTTATTTTTTCTTTTGCTTTTTTAACAAGTTGACTGACCAGATTAATTTTCCACCGCCCTCTCTACTGTGTTTCATGGCTTGGATGTTTGGCAAGCTAGTCTGGACCATAGTTGTTAGTTGACCTGAATTTTAATTTTGCTTGGTATGATTTGCCTGAACTTCTCAGGTTTCTGTTTGTCGGATCCCATATGATCCATTGATCTTATGGCTAAAACAGCTCAATCTTTTAGTCTTTTGACACAACAGCATCTGGTTGAATAGTTTATTGCTGTTTCTCAAGATGCTTTTGCAGCTGTTGTTACTTTTACTTTCTTTAATATATATTTCTTTTCATAAAATGAAAAGAAAAAAATCTAATCAAGTTACCTATATGTCATCAAGTGAAGATTCCAACCGAATAGATTGACATCATTCTGTTATTTTAGCAATTCCCACAACTAATTTTTTATGTTGGCAATTGTATCAAATGTTATCAAATGAACAATATTATAAGATACAAAAGGTCGATTTTTCAATATCAGGGAATGGGGTGCTCATTATTGAGAAATTTTATCGAGCCAATAAGGAAGCTTGGATAACATGTCGAAGCCCTGATCTTGAACCAAGTAAAGAGTTGGAAGTTTTAGGGTGTACATGCCCTAGAAGAGGATGGTTTAAGTGCAACACGGATGCTGCTGTGAAGGTGAAGGAATGCTATGCTTAATTAGCTGGGGTGATCCGAGATCAAGAAGGCCTGTTCAGAGGAGGATTTGCTATCAAGATTCCTCTATGCCATGAGTAAATGCGGAAATGCGTGCAATCAAAAAAGGGGTAAAGGTAGCGTTGGATATAGGAGCATGGCCTCTCCAAATAGAATCAGACTCGCTGAAGGTCATAAGTTTATTGGACCCAGAAGTTAACGAGCAAGGATCGATGGGAAGATTAGTTGCTGAAATTCGAAGCCTATATTCTTCTCGAGGCCATGTTAGATTTGGTTATGTGAGACATCAAAATAACATGGCTGCTGATTGGTTGTCTAAGAGGCAGTTAATTGAAAGGGAGGGTCTGATCTTTTTTAATGATCCCCACAAGAAATGACAGATATCCTCAGAGAGGATTTTCTCAAGAATTGTGCTTTAGTTTGATTTGGTTATGTTTTTTGGGTCTTTAGACCCTATTTTGTAACAAAAAAAAAAAAAAAAAGGGTTAATTTTCATCTTTAACTCCTGAGATTTGATTCAATCATTTTTAACTCAAAAAGAATTGATAACTTGCATCTGCCTCCTTTGTAGGATAAAAAACCATTTGAAGACAAATAGTCAATTTTAGGATAAAAATACTCTTATACCTTTTTAATTTCTTTTCTTCACATTTAGACCTGAATTTTTGAATATTATATTTACTTACCCTTGTGATTTTTTGAATTTAAGAAAATTAGCCCAATGAAAACCAAATGAGGGGGCTTCGCTGCTGGGGTCCAATACAATTTCTTTCATGTGTATATGGCAGGTCACTAGATTTTTAGTTTGTGTCTCAGATCAACACAAGATGAAATAGTAAACATAGAGAGAGAGGGGAAGGATAGAGATATTCTCTTCTTCTTCTTTGGCATCTTCCTCAGAGAGAGCACTTTAAGGTTTCTGAGATTGGCTCTACGCCTTCTTCTCCAATTGTCTTCTGGGTTTACGAGGGTTACCTGCTTCTGGGCATTGATACAAACAAGAAATGATGCTTGGATTCGTCAAAAGCTTAAGAGCGAATAATAACAAGTTAAAATCTACCTTCCTAACGTAATTCGATCCAATCTAATGCCCAGTAACTGAATGAGAGTTGGGTTTTAGTGGTATAGTTGTGGGAGTGGGAGAGGAGAAACAAAGAAGGAGGAGCAGATTCTAAGAAACCCGTCTTGTCTTTTTTAGGCATTCGAACCCAGAAATGGTTGTTTTCTTTTTCGACAGAATCTAGACCTCTTTTTGAGATTACAACATTCAAACAAAATGATAAAAAAAACATTCAACATTCAAATCATTTTTTCTGAAGCCACAGGAGAGAGGAAGATGCAAGTTATCAATTTTTTTTGATTAAAAATGATTTGAATCACACCTCGGGGGTTAAAGATGAAAATTACCCTTTCTTATAGACATCTTAAGGAACAAACATATCATCTTAAGCCCAATGGCGAGAAAATACTTTATTTTTACTTGTCATAATACACGAAATGCTGTGTCTAATAGTACAGCAAGGAAATGATCTTTTGTTTAATACACGAATCAAACAATCTGAGAAAAGAAAAAAAAATTGCAAAATGGGAAACTGATGTTGCAAAATCACTGCCACAAGCAGAATCTGGAACTCAGAAGCTGGTAAGAGTTGAAACAAATGAAGCCACCAACAGAAGCAACACAACAAGCTCATGGCATGGTGACCTTATCAGTCTAGCTCCTCCAGATGTTTCTATCCCTGTAGATGGCACTGTCTTTGACCCAGTTCCTGAAAACCAGCAAACCAATCATCAATCCATTAAAACAAAAAGAAAAAAAAAAAATTACTAGAGCAGAATTTCTGTGTCTACCATACCTGAAGGAGTGTCTGAAACTGGAGCAGTTGCAGGATCTGTATCTCCATTAGAAGTAGTACTAGCAGTAGGATAAGAAGCCTCAGGAGATTCCGTCGCCGGAGAAGTCGATGGTCCATTCACAGCTGCTATCCACAAATTAATCAAATTTATATTCTAATATAGATCATCGGATTAGTTACGATGCAATGTCATAATAAGCATTAATTTCAAAATACATAATAGGGATGCAATGCTATAAGCAAACCTTGTGCATAAACATATCAAATATTACACATCAAAATCATTAGTTAGAGTAAGTGATGAGGTTTACCATTGCAGGCACTGATTGATGGAGTCTGGACACTGCAAGCACCAGGAAGTGCTCGAGCAAGTGTTTGATTAACTGCAATACCCAAAGCTGTAGAAACACCACCATTGAGAACCTGGCAAAGACATTGAGGCTGAGATTGAACTACGCTGGAAAGCTGTTGGCAGCAAGAAGATGATGGGTTTGATGAATTTCCTCTAATGTAGCTAAGACAAGGTGCCATGCCAACAATCGCATTTGTGCAACTCGATTGAGCCACAGCAACTCCAGCCCAGTAAAGCACTGCAAGAGCTACTGCTACAAGACCCATCTCAATCCCTTTCGTTGCTGCCATTTTTCTGATGTTGCAGAAGGTGATGAACAAGCTGAATGTGTTGTATGTCTGGGCTTCTGGTGTGGATTCTGGAGGGAGAACTAGCTTAGTATTTAAATTAAAAGCTGGAGAGTGGAGACGAAAACTAAATTGGGGTTTTTAGTTGGCCAACTCTTCCTAAATTATGGGGCTTTTAGAGTGGCACAAACCATATCCCTGACGTGTCAATCTAGATTGAAAGGGACTAGTAGATGTTTATGGATTTTCATTGATGAATAATGGAAAGTTCACCAACCCAATATAGAAGTACAGGTGAACAATGACCTTCAACTTCATCAAATGGCAACAAGCATTAGAGTTTCAATTTTGGAAGATTTGTCTGTATTGCAGGTTGCCATCGAGGGATCAAATATTGAACTTTCACATAAAAAATAGTGATTCTTCTACTCATTGTTCTTACCGTTAATTTTTTTTTGGCATATGGGAGGCTAAGTATGATATGACATAGAAAAAGGGTCAAGATGAGAAAATGGAAAAGAGGATGGAGGAATTTCAAAATATTGAAGAGAGGACGCCGGACAAATGTTAATATTTCATAAAGAGATGATTAGAGGAGAAATTTCAAAAAATCTAAGGAGGGCCATGCCCCCTGGTCCAAAGTAGCTCTGCCCTTGTTTGTTTCAATCGAAGTAGTAGCATTTTGGGATTGAGCTCGTAACCTTGTTAGCTCTAAATCTGTGCAATAAAATTTTGCTTTTAAGTCAACGTGCTTGATTGATAAGACTAATACCTCTTAGGCTGCGTTTGTTTGCAAAGCTGGGGTGGGGGAAAAAAACATGTGGGCTCCATGTGTAGTGAGGTGAGAGAAAAGGAAAATGTTTTGTTGAAAAATGATAGTGGTAGATCCACTTTTTACTTTTCCAAACTTTTTCACAAAATTCGACCAAATTTGTGAGATTTTAAAATGGCTTGGTGTGAGAATGTTGAGCTGCCACATCATCAGATAAGTTTCCTTGATTCAAGGAAGTTTGCTCTTAATTTCCCACCCCAAACAACCAAACAACTTACAATTTTGGGATTTAAGGGAAAAGTAAGAAATCTACATTTTTTTTAAAGAATTTTCCCACCCTACTTTTATTCTAACAAACAAATGTAGTCTTAGTGAAAGAGGTCGTGGATTTGATTCTTGTTGATGGCATACGTAATATTTTTACCGTGAATGATGAAGGTCTGATGGCAATGATGAGACATTTAAAATAATATAAACTAAGTGAACGTATATATCAGCGCCTGTAGCTCAGTGGATAGAGCGTCTGTTTCCTAAGCAGAAAGTCGTAGGTTCGACCCCTACCTGGCGCGATCAGTTTTTTGCGTTTCTGTTTTAGAAAATCGTTTTCGTATGTTGCAACTTTCTATATTTTTTTCAATTTCTGCTCCAGTAAAGCGTTTTTGGGTGATTTTGGGTTTCTGTTTCAGGAAACAATCCAGGGATCCAGGACCCCTTTTGTTCTTTCATTTAATTTAGCTTTAATGAACAGAACATCACTATTTAGGTTGACTCGCCAAGCTATGGCAAGAATCACAGGTAGGGTTATAAAATTTTCAGAAACCCAATCAACAAGTTAATTAAGAACCCCAGAATTAGGGATAATAGGCCAACCCCACCTAATTAATCTCGACACAAAAAGGAAATAGTTCACCAGCCATTAACAGAAAGTTAGTTATAGTAGTTGAGCTCCAAAACCCACTTCAAATCTAACTCTTTTCTTTTCCCTCCACATTACCACTTTTCCTATCTTATAAATCCCCCTTGTTCCAATCTCTTCTCCTCAACTCATTCCATTCTTTTTCCAATTCATCTCTGCTTCTCCTCAAAACTACCATCAATCTGCTTCTCTCCATACTTAACCAAAACCACAAATATGGAAGGGTTCAAAGGTTTCAACTGGAGCTTCATTGCCATTTCATCACTAACATTAATGATGTGTGTAATGCCAGTATTTAGTCAGTTCAACACAGCTTGTGCAAGCTCAATGATCACTACCTTTACTCCTTGTTTGAGTTATATCACAGGAAGTACTGCCAATGGTGCTTCACCAACTGCTGATTGTTGTAGATCACTTAAGGCCCTTGTGACTAATGGAATGAGCTGCGCGTGCCTTGTCGTCACTGGAAATGTTCCATTAAACTTACCCGTCAACCAGAGCCTTGCCATCTCCCTCCCAAGTGCTTGTAACATGCCCAGTATCCCTATGCAGTGCCAAGGTAAAGTTTCAATGCATGAACAAGGTCTAACGCTTGAGTCATTAGATAGAAATACTTTGATTCACTAATGTGGGTTCACTTTGTTTTCAGCTGCTGGTGCTCCTCTTCCTGCCCCAGGTCCTGTTGCATTGGGGCCAACTCTTTCTCCCTCTACTGACCTTTCCCCTAGTCCTACAGGTAATGAATTCCCCGCGTCTAGATGTTTATGCATATAGATGTGGATCACTAGAGTCTGGATCCTCTACTCGTTAGGGTAGAGGTTTGTGTTCTCATCACACTTCTCTACCATACAATAGGGAGGATCTGGACTTGGGTCGCCATGCCTAATGCATTATTGATTAGTGCTCTTTATTCTAATGGATAATAACTTTTTGAGCTCTAGTTAAATATCGGATCTGGGTTAATTAAGATGTTAAATAATGGCTTCCTCTCTGTCAAGCAGCTTCTGTGATCCCAGAATCAACATCAGGGGAGGCTCCAGCTCTATCACCTCAGCCAGAAACCTCAACTGGATTATCTCCAGCATCTTCACCAGTAAGCACGAAATCTCCAACAAATCCAGGAATCAAGCCAGTTGTGACCTCATCAGATGCTAATCTCTCTCACAGTTCCTCATCAACTCTCCTCTTATTTGTTGTTGGAGCTATGATCTTGAAAGTACCATTAAATTAGAACCTTTCTTTGTCACCCATGTAAAATTATTTCTTGTACTATGATTAAAGAATGTCCTATGTATCTGTATTTGTTTCTTTCTATTTTTTTCCACCCAACTTCTTCTTAGGGGTCTGAGATTATTCTCTATGCATTGACCTGATCAGAGTGTACCCTATTTGTTATTTTATAAACCCAGTTTCATTAAACCAGGCATGAATAATGTGTTTGATCCGCTCCAATTGTCATCCATTAAATCATGCTTCATTCATGAATAGAACATCAAAGCCAAAGCCTGTAAAGACTCAAGATCATCAGTGTATGTGAAGCTGTGGTTGTTCCCCAATTACAAATATACCCATTTCAGGCAACTACAAGATTAATTACCACAGGGGCATTTCAGGAATAATGTCGAAAAATACTAGCTTTCCCCTGGTATGGAAAGAACTGAAGAAGAGGATTGCAAGTCAGAAAACAGTAGGTGTCGCAGCAAAAATGGGATCAAGGGGACTGGTTTTGGCAAGGTGTACATGGTTTAATTTCAGGCCTACCATGTTTTCTTCTTCTTGTGATTCTACCTTTCATGGTTAAAGCTCAATATCTTGGTTGCTCAACCCAAGGCGAGGTAGGCCTGAAAACCTTCAATCTTGCTTGAATTACCAAGATAAAAAGCACCATGGATGCTTGCTGCCAAGTTCTTAATCAAGTCGACAAGATTGGATATCACTGTTTGTGCTCGCTATTATCTTCCACTACCACAAGCTCAATCTCAACTCCCCCACTTTTACTGCCATTTGCAAATTTTTACATATATGTGCCTCCTTTGAAGCAATGTCCAGGAAGCAATAACGGTTTGATCAGCAAAATTTACATTTTTCTTGTAAGAGAGAATTAATTTTCTAGTCAAGTTACTCATCAGATTTTCTGGCTTCCAATACCAGCTCTACTGGTTCTACCACCCATCATCAATGGCACAGAACTCACAAATCCACCTCCTAGCTTCATGCCACCGTCACTGCCACCACTGCCATTTCTACCACCACCTGGCATACAGACATTGATGAACTTGACTCAGGGTAAGAGCTTCACAACGGAAGGAGACGGGCAACCACATCCCAACAAGAACAGTCTATTAAATGTGACCATGCCGGATAAAATTAGCGGGATGGTGAGGTCATATTTGTACAGTGGAGAGTGCAGAAAGCAGGCCAAGATCTGGACCAACTTGGGGGTGGTATTGGTTCTAGTAATTCTTCTCCAGACAAACATTCTGTAAAGATAATCTGGTTTCCTTTACACTGAAAAATTTAAGTTAATGAAGTACCAGAGTTCAAGTAAAAACTTCTTTTTCTGGTTTTCTACTGATAATTCACTACCCCTATAATAGGCAAGAAAATTGTTGGCAGATTGATTTAAGTTTCCAGAATGTAACTGATCAACCAAAAGGAAAGGTTGAATTAGTCACCAGAACACTTCCTAGAATTCTGTTGGCTGAAATACAATCAGAGAGATCTATCTACACTTCAATCACACCATAATAACTGTGAGATGTGATCCAGTTGTGAATTAGTCAACAAAACACTGACTTGAAGGTTCTGAAAATTCTTCAGCCTCATAGATACGATCGTCCACTAGAATCAGATGAGTGTTCAACTTTACCATCAAAACTTGGGCAGATTCATCTAAAATAATGTCAATCAACAACAGCAGCATTCAGCTTTTACTAAAAATGTATCAAAAATTGCAGCTTAGATTTTGGGTAAACAATAAACAGCTCATTATTAGGAGTAACAACACCACAACTCAAGATTATCCAATATACAACAAAATACACCCTATTTCAATATTCAAATAACAAGCTGCAGTACATCAAGATGATGATGCATTGGGGGGACTGAACTGCTGTCATAGTATAATAACGCCTTTAGAAACAAATTACCAAACCAGAAATATTTCAATTATCATATAAATTGTAACAGTAACAACTAACAACTGAAGATCATCCAATATACTAAAAAGGTCGTTCTCTTTACACTCTAATAAATAGAAACATCTCTAACCAAATGGATCAGTTATAATATCTATAATTACCCTTTTTTAACCTATGGTATATACTAGGAAAGAAAATATTCTTCACAGAATGAAAAAAACCTAAAGAAAGACCCTCACCCATCAGCACTCTACGCACTCATTTAAACTCCTCTTTTCTTTCTTTTCTTGAGGTGGTCTCTTTTTTTTTTTTTTTTTGGTTGCAGGGTAGTAAAAGAAACATGCAGTGCCATAGGAATTTGTTTACTTCCAGCCATCTGACCATTCAGCTTCATCAGTTACGGGTGTAAATGTCTCAACTGCCTGGAAGGACTCATCACCCAATCCTGCATTGTCAGAGGGCTGTGAATTGTCTTCACCAGCCCAGTATTCCTCTGGTTTCTCCTGTTCTTGCTCTGGCTCTAGTTCTTGCCTCTCAGGGAGAGGACAACCCTGATAAGAGTTGTTGTCAGAACACTGCCACAAAATCTTAGCCCAGTAAGGGTCCTGCAAAACAAAACAAGATTAGCACCCCACACATACAAAACCAAGCCATTTAATGACAAGAACTCCAAGGCTGTGCCTGAAAAGAACATGGGATAAAAGAACTTCATTTTGGTTAGCAACGTACATTGAGATCATATTTTATTACCCAAGAAGAAATCATAACCTCCACAGCAATGAAATAGAAATGACTTTATCTGTTGAAATCTTAAAATGTGCTCATTCTGAATTCAAATTAAACTGACTACTTCCATTCCAAGTGGTTTAACTGTGGTTCAATAAATGTTTTTACAAACTTATGGTTCTGTATTGGAACTCCAAGCACAAGAGGAATAGAGATGTCATGTTGAAAATGTGAAAGCCCAAAAGTTCAATGAATATTTGAAAGAGGCCAAACAACTGGGCCATTCTATCTAAATCTGAACAATGTCAATATACCAAAGAAAAAAGAGTGGCACTAGGCCAAGCACAAAAGAGTCCCTGATTTTGAGCAACAAAGATAGCATGATTAACCTGAACCTTTCAATAGGGAGGATGCCCACTCCATTGACCATTTCAAAAATTTAGTGTCAAACTTAACCCTAACTTACAGCCCACCATGTATTGGTCTTTGACCATTTTTTTGACTATCAATCAACTTTACCCCTATTTTGGAACAATTGGAGATTTTGTTTAACTATAATTTTTACTGGTGGACAAAGAAAGATGGAACCTACCTGTACACCAGACAGCCAGCCAGATGGCAGCCCATTTTCCAACCTTCCTTTTCTCCATTTTTCACCAATAATGACAGCCCAACAAAAACACCAGGTAAATGGGCTACTTTGTCATGGTTTCTACTTTATATTTCCTTATGAGAGAAGGCTGTCAAGCCCTTTAACTCCCTCCACCAACCCCCAAACATAACTACAGAGTTCCAAAAATTTATATAATGCTATCAAGTCCATATTAACCACTCTAAACCTTAGACCAAATTGACAGGGAACCAGACTAATTCTTCTCTTCCTGTAACATTTTTCTAGATCTACACATAAGCTGAGCTCCTAATTTAAGATAGGCAACTGGTGTCATTGGTAATTTAGGGCTTAATTTCATTATGGACTATAATTGAGGATCCCTAGTCAGTGATTTATCATGTAATGAGTAACAGCATAAGTGTGCAGCTCTGCAGCATGCCGATCTCATAGATTCTAATAGATTAACTAAACGTATTGGTTAAAAAAAATTAATAATAATAATAAAAAGAAGAAGAGAAAGAAAAGAAAAGAAAAGAAAAGAGAACAAGCAATAACCATGGTTCCTAGAGACATCAAACCTAACAAAATGAGGAACAGACTACGATGATGAAGGAAAAGGAACAAATGAAGAATTGATCATTTTGGACGCTGTCAAGCATAACTACACATAGACAGAAACTAATTTTCACGCATATGGTTCTTATGAAAATGAATATTTAGAGCAATATCCAGGGATGAAACAGACATTTTCTATTACCACCCTGTGCAAGAAGAACATCAAAATTGAATGAGCAGATTAAAGCTGATTCATAGCATTATACCTTGCAGATAATATGTGGGTTCCCGACAATTATGAGCAAAGATCTTGCACGAGTAATAGCAACATTAAATCTCTTCGGATTGCTGAGAAATCCCAAACAATGTGCTTTATCAAATTCGTTGTGCTTGACAGTAGATCTGACAGTAGAAACAATTATAAATTCCCTTTCTTGTCCCTGAAATTGTTCTACACTTCCAACCTTTATATCCTGCATATCCAGATTTTCAAGGGCTTTCTGTAACTTAAGTACTTGCTGGCGATAAGGAGTTATTATCCCAACATCTGACTCGTTCACTCCACCCCTTGATTTCAGCTTCCGGATGATCTCTACAACCTTGCTAGCTTCAATCCGATTAAACCACGACGGGTTATTGCCTTCCCTTTCATCACATCCTTGAATCCCAACGAACATCACTGGATACTCTTTGTTTGGAAGGAGGTCGGCCCATGAACACATAGTGGCATTTATCTCCTCTTTACAGGCAAGCAATTCCCCATTATAGAAAAGCCTCGAAGGTAATTCCAGGATTGCTGGGTGGCATCGGTAATTTCTCACCAGTTTTGTGACATAATTTGCATCCTCACTGTAGTAAAAGTCACATTCAAAGAGCCTCTCTAGGTATGATTTTCCTAAACCAGATGATTCTGCTTCTCTGCTGTAGATAACAGGGCCTAATTGCATTGGATCCCCAGCCAAAACAACAACAGTTTCCTTTCGACAAAGGTTCGAAATAGGGACCATTGTCTCTGGTTCAGAAGCTTGGCCAGCCTCATCCAAGAAAATATGGGAAAAGTGCCCACGTCTGATGCCTTCTCTACATAGGTAAGACGCGCTCATATAAGTGGATACGATGATCCTATAGTGCATCAAAGCCCTCAATGGAGGACACTTGAAGATGTGATCCTCAAAGAAGCAAAAACGTATGAGATCAGAATCAAGGTCTTCATAACAACGGTTTTGAGCATTTAACCTGAATATCTCATCTTCCCGAACCTCAATGATATCCTTAGAGGTCAGCCTCTGTAATATGTGATCTGCAGCATAATTAGAGGCGGCACAAACGAGAATCCTGTTCTTCTTTCTACTTGTATAAATCTGCATGATTGCTTCCACCAATGTCAGGGTCTTACCTGTACCTGGTGGCCCATGGATCACATAAGGTGGTGCACCTTTGCAACCCAATATCATTTCAACTGAAACCATCTGCTCTTCATTAAGCTTCTGATTTAAGGGAATGATTGGGTTTGTTTGGATCACCCTATTTTTGGATATTAGCGATGGAAAGAGCACAACATTGTCTAGCTTTTGGGCTGCATCAACAGCATGATATTGCCTCCTATAATTGATCCTATTGTAACTGAATCTTATGTTATATGTGTCAGCATCATTTTGCCGGTGGTGAAAATCATCGGCAAACCTCAATAACACTTCATCAGCTTCAACTCGATGAATGAACCCCTGCACATAACACAGACAGAAATTAACCCCTTTTTCTTTGGGTGGAGGAGACAGTTAGGCTATTTTAAACCTTAGACCATTGGCATCTGTGGAAAAATGATTCTTGAAGACTGCAGTGATTAACATTTGACTTCCCAAGAATAAGTATTCCTCACCTCACAGAAATGCTATAGCTAAAAAAATATTACTGTTTATCTAACTTCATTGCTTTGGGGTCAAAGCTTTGAGATACAATCTCTTTGAATGGAGAACAAAACCAATAACAAACTTTTTATGATTAATATTCATAACCTGGAGTTGATTAAAAACCCTGAAGACATCCCAACAGCAATTCCTCAAATATGTGTCCAAAGGATCATGATTCCAAGATTTTGGAGAAACATCAGGGTATATTATATGAGAAAAAAGTTAAAAGATAGGAATCCATTGATTAAAGTAAAATTTTGTCAGAACCTTGAGTAATCACATTACAAAATCCAACAAAATAAAAAATTCAACTTAAAAATTTCAGAACTTTTCACATCTGTAAAGTACAAAATCATATTTTACTTCAGAGTAGAACAATTGTTACAAGTTAAAAGCCATCCCATCAAAATCAGCCTCAGATATTTATTTTGGAGCAAAACGTGGGTTCCTTAAACAGGCCCAGTTTAACTAGAGTTATGCTGGTTGTGGTAGCCAAATGTCTTACTCTATTATAAATAAAGACAATCACTACCACCACTGGATTGTTTTAGCTGGGAGATTGCCTATGCAGCAGTGACGCCAATCATCCATACATAAGCCATGTCACTTTTCATACTGGAACCAACCTTTGAGCTGGTTTGGGACTATGGAAAATTAAATAAACTTAACTTTTAAGATAATGGCCCACAACAGATAAGAGGGATAACCGTTTTCTCATCATTTGTGCTTTGCTAACTTTTCTCAATTACTTACGGCAAAGACAATTCTATTACAAAATTGGAACAAAGCTTACGATTTACAAATCTTTAATGATTTGGAAGTAAAAGCACATTGAGTTCTCAAAACCAGAGACAAGTCTAACAGCATTCACACTGCATTATCCAGCACTCGCCATGCATTGATTTTAAGATGATGAAGTGACTAACATAGAATGTTCTTCCATTAACAAATAAACAAGGGGCTTACAACACAAAGTTGCAGAGCTAAAAATGAACCTGATATGGTAGGCGGTTATCATGTGGATCTGCAGTAAGCTTGGCAAAAACATAGTCACCACAGACCAATGAAGGCCTTTTCTCAGCCAATCCAGGTACCAATAGGGCCAAGAATCGATTGCCTCTCTTCTTCATGGTGACACATTCCATGTCATGGGCTCTCATTTCTTCCTGTAACAGAAATTCGTTAATTGCAGTGACAGAAACAAAGGATAGCATTTACAGTATTTACTCAGAAAGTTTCTGAAAATTACCTCCATGTGTATTTCTTCAATAACTAGCAAAGTGCTGAAGTATTCAACATAATTCTCCCTTGTCAGACCTTCTTTGATGACGTAAGGAACTTCTTTACTCTCCACCATATCCCTAATGTTTTCCGGGATCGGATACATAGGAAGCCTATTCTTGAAATTTTGTGCTGGTGCTGGCCCTGCAGGACGAGAGCCTGCCACATACTCCTTAACTGCAAAGTTTTTCTTTTTGGGGGCTCTTGAATAGGGCCTAACTGCAGACAGAGATTGGGCGACTTTATCTTCCGCCAAAAGAAAAACAACACGCTCAAACCTGTCATCACCAACATCAAAATGCACCACTGATGTGTGCAAACCAATGTCCTTTGGCTTACATGATAACCATACTGTGAGAGTCTGTCCTGGCTGAAGGACTCTATCATCTAATTGAAATGATTCCAAGAAGCCTCGAATGGTCTCCACATCTGAATCCCCTGAAGGAGGTTTCATCACAGACAGAGTGTAAGAATCCGCTGGGTTCGAACAGTAAATCTTGACAGCCCAAAGTTCCACTGGTTCATGGGTGGTATTTTGCATTGTGATAGAATCAAAAGCTGTTTCCCCCACAAAAATGGATTGAGGCTTCCCACCACTAAAAGGGAATGGAGCAGAAATAACAATCGGACCTTCATCAACTGGACTGTAACTGCATACTGATTTATCATCCTCATAATCAATAAACCCAATCTCTCCTTTGTTCCCAATGTAAGAGTTCTCCTCATCCCAATCGTTTCCCTTAATGCTACCCATCAGAAAAATCGATGTTTGTGCTAACCAATACAATCAGTTCCTGAATCAAACCCAACAATATTCGTTTAGCATTGTATGAACAATTGAATACCTACATTTACTTAACAGGAAACGCATTTACCTCGCCTATCACCTGCAACGTCACTGCTCGACACTCCAGCCCTTCGTCAGCTACAAACAGAAGATCATCGCGACAATGGCAATTTCCTGCGATTCTGCGAGGTTTCGAGGCCAAAACCTAACCATTTCTTCTTCAAAATCTCACTCCCGGCTACTCGACTATTCACATCGTCTACTTTTTCTGCAGTTACGAGCTCTTCATACTTCCCATACTTCTTCCCGTTTTTAGACGATCATAATTGTCAGTCGTCTCTCAGTATATTAGCCGTCGATCCTTACCTCAAAATGAGATTTTTTTTCTTCTTTTTTCTTTAACCCATTAGATGCTTTCCACGTCATCACGTTTAAATCCAACGGCTAAATATCAAAAGAGTGGAATGCGCTTGTAAGTATAGTTTTTGGTTCAGTTACAACTGCAACTGTAAGGTACGGATGCATTTCTTTTTTCTGTTTTCAATAAAAAAGAAAAAAGAATAGCTTTTTCTTTTTTTTTTTTTCGCTTTTTTCGCTTTACATTTAAAGGTTTTTGGAATTATTTACCCCATTAAAAAAAAGAAAAACATTCACAAAATTATGCCTAGACATCCGATGCTAAATCCCATTCGTCTATCCCACTTGGCCACTTCTAACAATAATCAAAGAAAATTTTAAAAATAGAACCTCCAGTGGTTCCTGCCAAAATTTGTGGTGAAAGCAGGTCAGGGGTGGTGATCTTGACTCGGTAGAACTTTAAAAATAGAATCTCCAGTGGGTCCCACATGGATTCCAGGAGAAGACATACTGCCCTTTCGAAGGGAGATGATCCGGACTCCTCACCTCTCTGCCACCACAAAATTGAGTGGGGCCCACATCTATATAACAAAAATAATAATTAAAGATGGGAGTGTCAGTGGATTCCTCATTGACCCTGACAAGAGAGTCCGAATCATTTTGTCTATTGACCACAAATTATAAGAAGCCCACATGATTAGATTGTTAGATTTTTTTTTTTCAAATGCTTTATTATTTTTACTTGTAAGCTCCACATAGTTTGTGATGTAAAGCCGTCGAGAGATAATCCACACTCCTGACAAGGTACCCTCTCCAGGAATTTTGGGTAAACAAGTTCAGAGCTCCGAGACCATAGCAATGAAGGCTATACATAGATAACAAGGACTAGCCCAAAATTAAATCATAATTCTGAAGTAAGCAAATCATTGTTTCCTGTCTACCCTTTAAAAACAGCTTTGAACAGTCAAGCAAGTGAATCAAGTTATGTTCCATAAGAATACCAAATTCTGTTAAGTACAAGAAGACAGGATTGGATAGTAATAAGTGATACAACCAAAATGTGCTTATGCTGAAGCTACAGCACCATCTTTAATGGATTCCCGCCAGGCATGCTCCCTTGCTCCATCCTTGTCCACTATCTTGATCACGAAATTTGGTGGGGCTATGACCAGACGGGTCCTGATTTCCAGTATGCATTTGTCAACCAAATCAATTGCCTCTTCCAATGTCATACCACTGTGGTAGTGTCTGTCCATCATTGACAAAGAGAAAAAAGATCCATAACCAAAGGCTCCTTTCTCGATCTTGTGAAGGGTTGCTATGTAGTCGATGTAGTATAGTGACGGGCCAGTTTCCTTGTCATAGCCAGCCAAAAGAAGGTTGACAGAGTATGGATTCTGGAAAATCAAGAGGGCAAACATTTCAGAAAGAAAGATGATGATAACAGAATTCTCTTTCACAAAAACATATATATAACACAAACACTCTATTCTATTGCCAGGAATGTATTCATTGATGCAGGAGAGATTTTAAAGGTCATAGAACTCTAAACATAGAAGGGATGTTTGCACAATAAACTTAAAGAACCCCTTGCCAAAGTGCACTCCATAAAATAAATGACCACAAGGAAGCAAGTCAACAACTAGGACCAGACACTGGATGAAATTCAAATCCAGCACCACTATCCAATGTGTCACTCCCTGAGTACTCCCATCTTTGTCCCAGGATTTGTGAGTATTGCATATGTTTGTGTGTGCGCGCACATGTGTGTGTTTGAGAGAGACAGAGAGACCCTGCCTGTTTGGGTTGAAGCCAGCACCACATTCACAAAAAATGCTCGCTTAAAAATTCATTTCCCAATTCTGGGACAGTAATCCAAACATTTTACTTCAAATAACACTACAGATTAGAACTTAACTAATGTGACAAATCAAACTAATGAACTGATAATCATATGCTACAATGGTTAGAGCATGAAAGATAGTGAGTTTGCCTAGGAGGACCCATAACCCACAAGTCTGAGGACCGAAACCTGGCTCTCATAGATTAAAGAAAGTTTTCACCACTTATTTTATTCATCCAGAAAAAGAAGCTGGTGAGTTTGCAATCACCATACAAATCCCTATAAGATCAAGTGATCAGCAATGCAAGAACAGAACAATCCATCAGTCCCAGAGACCACAAAGTGCCCAGCCAAAAGAATATTCATGGTTTACTTCAAAAACCAACCAATTTTATCATGAAATCGTAGAGGATAATAATCCCCTCCTATTATAAGATCAAGTCATCAGCAATGCAAGAACAGAACAATCCATCAGTCCCAGAGACCACAAAGTGCCCAGCCAAAAAGAATCTTCATGGTTTACTTCAAAAACCAGCCATTTTTTTTTTTTGGATGAATAAAACCAGCTAATTTTATCATGAAATCGTAGAGGATAATAATCCCCTCATTACATACATTTGCGACCTACACAAATTCCAGTACAAATGGAATAATTTACAGTTATATGACAACTTGAATTACATCTTATGCATCATATCTATCTTACGGATCATTATATGAGCTAACCAAAATTTCCTTTGTCCAATATCCATCAATTTCACCTTCTGATTATGCTGCTTTTTAATCCTTCCCCCTTCCCAGCAAAATCATGCAAAATTTGATTCACAAAAATCTGACAATGACTTAGGCTCTATTTGCCGATTTGGTATAGTTCAAATTTATGATTATTTGATTTATAAACTTAAATTGGTGTATTTGGTATGATTTAGACCCGTTTTTCTCATTAAAATAAATCGATTTAGACCAAATTCACAAATAGACCAGGGACTGTTTAGAATTTATCACCATAAACTGTTAATTTTTTTTATGCGGGAACCATTAATGAACATGTGCAGAATTATTTGGGTTAAAAACGTAAAGCTACAATAAATTAGAACAATACCTTGTTTTAATCTCTCTCTAACCAGCACATTGCTCCCATCACCACACTAACAATATTTTAGGAATATCAAACTAGCTAAAACCAATAAAAGCAAGCCAAAACCAAAACTAAAGCCAATATAAATTTTACAAGGTAAACAGAAAACTAAACTAATGATACATAATATATTATCCACCCAATGGTACCAAACCTACTTCTTCTTACATAATTTATTATGTTTGGTAGTAACCAAACCAAAGTTGTTTATCACTCATAACCTATTATCATAATTGATTATTCATAAATAGATCATAAACATAAATATAATTATGATAAAGAGAGCATTAGTCTGAAAGCAACAATCCTAGGGGCTCAGTCCAACCTAGTCTCCAGCCAATACACATTCCAGCATCTATAGGACCTTTAACTGTGTTTAATTGAATCTCCTCATATAAATAAGTCGTCCCCTAACAAAGGGCTCAGTCTCAACCTAGTCTCTAGACAATACATGCTCCAGCATCTATAAAGACATTTCATCTGCTTAATTGAATCACCCCAAACAGTTGACAAGTCATTCCCCAACAAATTTAGTGAGTAATTTCAATAGTGTATATGTTGGAATCTACTAGGAGTTCAATTAGAGTTTGTATTCATGTAAAATTCTATTTCTTGCAATAGTGTACTTTCCACTTAATTATAAATAGAGGGCTTGAGATCATTGATCAATAAGCCATTTTACCAATATTGGGTTTCTCAACATGGCATCAAAGCCTAAGTTCGATTAGGGAAGAGAAGAAAAGAAAATCTCGAGGAAGACCAGACCTACCTCCATTACCGAGATATCTCTCCAAAAGCTATTGCTGCTGCAATTGTACCATCACCGATGCAACTGAACATCTTCTTCTTCTTGTCAGCAACATCCCATCGCACTTAACAGAGCTTTCACTTCAACCTTGCATCCGCCATCGACCAAAGGAAGGAAAAAAGGGAAGAAAAAAATTCCATCGACTCTATTTGCTTCTTGCAGCAAGACCACGATTTGATTCTTCCATCAAACCATCACCATCGCCTCCACCATCACCAGCAAGACCACGATTTGATTCTTCCATCGAACCATCGCCATCGCCTCCACCATCACCATTGACATCGATCTGCTTCAAGCTTCCAGCGAGACTGCAAGTTGTTTTTTTTTCCAACGAGACTAAGATTTGCTTTCACCATCGATCCATCGCCATCTCCATCACCTCTACCATCACCATCATGTCCCAGGTACACCATCTCCATCGCCTCTGCGATTTGTTTTAAGCCAAGGACGATGATTCTGAAATCCCATTAAGCCCATCGCTTGACTAAACCAGACCAATCCTCCTTTGGCTGAACCATATTTTGTTTTATATATATATACACACACTTATTGATGTTTCAAGGGTTTATACTTTTCAAGGTTTATTATAAAAAATAATAAAATAAAAAAAACTGAATTGTTTTTGAGTTGTTCGGCTACTGCATTCTGCGACGTTTCTGTTACTTCGAAAGGGTGACAACTGAAGAACTGCAAACAATTTTGTGAACATGACAACTATTGATGGTACTCCCATTGGCTCCGAACATTACCCCACTCTTCCTCCTATTTCAATGAGATTTGATGGAACAAATTATTTGATCTGGTCTCGATCTGCTTCACCTAACTATTGCCCAAAGATGGCTTGTTGGACACATTACGGGCACCACCATCAAACCTCCTACCATAGGTATTTTACAGGATAAATGGATCTTGACTAATTCTCTTATTATGTCATTTTTTTTTGAATTCCATGAATCCAAATATTGCTCGTGGATATCTATTACTCGATACTGCAACCTAAATTTGAAAGGCTACTACTAAAACATATGGACAGTTGGAAAATGATGCCCAGATTTATGAGCTTTGGAAAAAGCTTCATGAGACTACCCAAAAAGAACTAATTGTGGCCCACTATTATGCTGAGTTACGATCTCTTTGGCAACAGTTGGATCATTATGGGGATTATCACCCCACTAATCCAGATGATGTGGCTACTTATAGGAACCACATTGATAAGATTCGAGTATATGACTTCTTGGCAGGTTTGAACGTGGAGTACGATCAGATCCGAGTGTAAGTATTAAGTCGTTCTCCCTTTCCTACACTTGAACAATCTTATGCCCTTGTTCAATGTGAGGAAAGCCGCCGTTTAGCAATGTTTTATGCTCCTATTGTGGAGAAATCAGCCTTACAGTCTATTAGCACTACATCTAATTCAGCTAAGGAGAGGAGATTTTCAAGTGTAAGCATTGTCACAAATCATATCATACCAAGGCAAATTATTAGAAGCTCCATGGGAAGCCTACTGATTTTGAGCAAAAAAGAGCACAAAGCCAAAGGCTAATCTTTTTGAGACAGTTGCCACCACACCCCCTCTGCAGACGTTGGTTTTTCACAGAGGAGTTTGCTACTTTGCGACGTATTCTGCAGTCTTCTACTGCCGATACAGCCTCTACCACTGCTTCCTCTACTATCTCCTACCTTGCTACTTCAGGTAAAACTTTTATAGGCTTCCAAGTTTCTTCAATTTCTACTCATTGGATCATTGATACAGGAGCCACAAATCATATGACAGGTTTATCCTCTTTTTTTTTACAATATTCTCCAACTTCTGAAAAGGATAAATTTTGAATTACTGATGGCTTCTATTCTTCCATTGCTGGAAAATGGACCATTCAACATTCTCCATCACTTTCTTTGACTAAAGTTTTATATATTCCCTCTTTCTCTACTAACTCACTCTCTATTAGTAGTCTTACACATGACTTGAATTGTAAAGTAATTTTTTCCCCATCTTACTATGTCTTATAGGATTTGGTCACGGGGAAGGAGATTGGACGTGGTAAACTAGACAATGGATTTTATTTGCTCGAGTCAATTGAAGGATCTACTTTTGCTCTGACCACATCTTTTAATCCGGTCCATTTGGTAACATCAGACCTTCATCAGTGGCACCGTAGACTAGGTCACCCCCTTATAGGAACTCTTAAGAAAATATTTCCTGATTTGGTTTTTTCTTGTAATAAGGTTGATTTTTTTTGTGAAGCCTGTATTTTTGCACAGCAGACTCATTCTACTTATTTACCTTCTCTTCATAATAAAAAATCTATTCCTTTTATGTTCATTCATACTGATGTGTGGGGCCCCTGCCGACGTTAATTTTATTGATTGTCACTCTAGTTCTACATGGATTTATCTTTTAAAACAAAAAAAAATAAGGTTTTCAATGTTTTCGTGATTTTCATAATATGATAAAAATTCAATTCAATGCCCTTGTGAAGATCCTTCGTAGTGACAATGGCACAAAATATATTGATGGTGAATTTCACAAATATCTCTCTAACTTCGACATAATACACCAGACCAGTTGTGTTGATACAGCTACCCAAAATGGGATTGCCGAAAGGAAGAATTAGCATCTTTTAGAGATAGCCCGTTCAATTATGATTGCTATAAATGTACTTGACCAATATTGGAGTGATGCTATACTCACTGCTTCTTACCTTATGAATAGGATGCCCAGTAGGATACTTGGTTTTAAATGTCCTAATGAGATTCTCCAGGGAGTCTCTTCTTTTATTATTCCCCAAAGATTTTTGGATGTGTGTTATGCCAGAATCATAACCCACTAGAGTAAGCTGGCTCCCCGCGGCCTACGTTGCATTTTTTTGGGGTATTCTGCTACTCAGAAAGGGTACAAATGTTATCATCCTCCTTCCAAGAAAACCATTGTATCCATGGATGTAATTTTTAATAAGTCTTGTCCTTACTATACACCTCTCCAGGGGGAAAGTCCTAGATGAGAGGTGTTCTTTCCAACTCTAGATCTTCCTATCACACACCAACACAACTTAAGAGTTCAAGAAGAGTTTCTTGACCAAGGGGAGACTTTGGCTAGTATACTTGAGGACTCTAATCCTCCCCTTTCATTTTTTGAACCATGTGAAGAACCTAGCCAAGGGGAGACCACTCTTGTGAGACACATTGTTGAGGTCTTTCAAAACCAGATTGACC
This sequence comes from Hakea prostrata, assembly GCF_041222555.1. Lineage (NCBI taxonomy): Eukaryota > Viridiplantae > Streptophyta > Magnoliopsida > Proteales > Proteaceae > Hakea > Hakea prostrata. The sequence goes on along the minus strand of NC_142609.1, from coordinate 45,818,155 downwards.
AGAATAAGGAGGTGCAGACTTATCAGAGGAAGAATTACAACCGACTAAAGTAGGTGGAGAAAGGTGATACGTTACCACTTCAGTCTCTTGCTCCAAAATCAGATTCTATTGTTCCCCTTAAGGTATCTTCTTTTGATCTTCCTATTGTTGTTAGAAAATGAGTCAGATCTTGTACTCAACATCCCATAGCTAAATATGTTTCATATAACTCTTTGTTTAATTCCTACCGTGCTTTTATATCCTCTCTATCATCTGTATTTGTTCCTAAAAGTTGGCAGGAAGCCTATGCTGATAAGAGATGGAAGACAGCTATGGTAAATGAAATGCAGGCAATGAAGAAAAATGACACTTGGGAGCTGATTACACTTCCTCCTAGAAAAAAACCCAGTGGGCTGCAAATGGGTGTTTGTGGTTAAACAAAATATGGATAGATTAGTCAACAAGTTGAAAGCTAGACTAGTTGCAAAGGGGTTTACCTAGACCTATGGGATTGATTATCAGGAGACTTTTGCCCTTGTTGCAAAATTAAACATTGTCAAAGTTCTGTTGTCTGTAGCTGTGAACAAAGACTGGAACTTGCACCAACTAGACATAAAGAATGTCTTCTTACATGGGGAGTTAGCAAAAGAAGTCTATATGGAAATCCCACATGGTTTATCCGATGACAATACTGCAAGGAAAGTTTGTCGGTTGAAGAGGTCAATTTATGGTTAAAACAGTCTCCTAGATGCTAGTTTGGATGCCTCCTAAAGGCAATGACTTCTATTGGGTACAAGCAAAACAATGTTGATCATACACTATTTGTCAAGAAGTCAGGTACTAACATCACAGTATCACACTTCTCATTGTCTATGTAGACGATATTATCATCACAGGGAATGATGGTGAAGAAATTCAAAAGTTGAAGGACTTTCTTGGCAGAGAGTTTAAAATTAAAGATCTAGGGAAGTTACAGTGTTTCTTAGGGATTGAGGAGGCTCGATCAAAGAAAGGTATATTCCTATCCCAAAGAAAGTATGTCATAGATTTATTTTCAGAAGTGGGAATTGTTAAAAAACAAGCATTAAATAATCAAAACAGCAACTGAACTTGAACAAAGAAAAGAGAGCTAAACTTAAAGAGAAGAGAGATGAAGAACTAGTAGAAGAGGCTTGTGATTCTTGCTTTAGAGTCTAGAATCACGAAAGAAAAAAAATAAAAAAAAATTTAAATGAATCCGATACAACCGAGAACAAGTAATTGTCCTGTCAGAAAAGGAAGCAAAATTTATTTACTTGTCCCACACCTAAAATAGAAAGTTCTAAAAGTAGAAACTACCACCAAAATAGAAACTATGCTTTCTAAAAACTCTCAAAACTTATGTAGCAAGACTCCCACATTAGAAATAGAAAATATAATAAAAACAATAGCATGATACCATTAATAGTAAAAGTAGTTTTTATTGTTCACGTGAAGAAAACTCCCAAATTTACATATACTTCAACACTCCCCTCAACTGGAGTGTACCATTCCCCCTCCCGTGAAGGGATTACTCGTGGACAATTAATGAGGACCATACATTTTAAAGTGACACCCAGTAGTGATAATACTAAAAGTAGAAGCATACACCCACGACAGTCTTGTTCACCAAGGGGGAAAAATGGATCTCCAAAGGCGGGAGCAAATTAGTCAATTTCAAGTTACTAAACCCATAGAAAAAAATTCGATGGAAACTCAAGTTTCGACCAGGTGGAAATGGGAAATCTAGGTGGGAAACTTGGAAATTTCAAGGAAACTTAAGACTTTTTCGTGCAAGTTTTAGTAAGAATAAAGTTTCAACAGGTTTTAAGGAGTATTTTAGGGTGGGACTTTGCATTTAAGCTAATTAGAGTATAAAGAACACATTCGTTGTATTTTGCTAAAAATCAATGTAGATTGTCATTCGATGTACATAACATCAATGTAGAGTTGTCTGAAAAGTACACTATAAAACTTAACTACTTAAGTACATAACACTCAGATATATAATTTCTAACTTCAAAACATGAAATAAAAAGAAAAAACTGGCAGCCAAAGAAGAAAGTACAACGCTTAGTGCCAGTTAGAGGAGTGCCAAGAGTGGATCTTAACGAAGAGAGAGCTAAGAAGTAGATAAGACTAGTTACATCATCTCCTCCAACCAACGAACATAGACATCTTATAACATTTTATGCCTATGGTTGTCTAGAAAAGGAAACAAAATATTACAATTAGTAACTTTATAACTATTGGTCATCCACTATGCCTAAGATGACTCCCACATTAGAAATAGAAAATATAATAAAAACAATAGATGAAGAACCAAAACAAACAGAATGTTGGGGGTAAAGCGTTGATACCCCAGAAGGGAGCTATTTGAAAGGGAAAGATGGAGGGGTATGTCGTGGTATTTAAGGAAACATGAAAGATACAAAAAAATTGAAAATTTGAGAAAGCTACAAAACTTCGGGAAAAAGTCCTAGGCTTCCATGAAATTTTCCAAGTTTCCACAAAATTTTCCAGGTTTTTATGAAATTTCCTAGGTTTCCACGAAATTTCATAAGTTTCCACGAAATTTCCCATGTTTCCCACGAAATTTGGGAATTTTTTCCTCATGAACAATTTGGTCCAGCTTGGTTGAACCAAGTTTCGACAGGTTTCGAGGTTTTGACAAGTTTCGACAAAATTTTGACTGTTTCAATCAAAATTTGGGCTTTTTTTCCAATCTCCTAGTTTTTCGTTTCAAGGTTCCAAAAATGGGAAATTTTGCAAGTACTTAAAATGTAATTTTGTATCTAGAATATAATTTATACTTCAAAACATCAAATACTAGTTACTAAAAAGAAAGTACAACACCAAGAGGAGAAAGAACACACCCCAACAACACAACACCCATGACATTTTTATGCCATGGTTGTAAGGTAAGAAAAAAAAAAAAAAGGAAGGCTTTATCGTTATTTAAGGAAACATGAAAGAAGCAAAAAATAAATGGGAAAGCACAAAACGGGAAAGTCGCCTACGAATCCGGATGAATTTCCTGAATATAAAGTTATGGTTCGAAATTTGGGATTTTTTTGAGCTACTATGGTTGAAAAGCTTGAACCGTTTCAAGATATTGGAGTCCAAATTGGGTTTTCCAAACCCTATGATGTTCAATATTGTGACAACAATTTTGTTCTATGATTATACCTTTGTTGGAGGTAATCTAGTTACTTGGAGAAATAAGAAACAAAATGTGGTAGCTTTATTAGTATGATCGAATATAAAGCTATGGTTCGTAGAGTGACAGGTTTTTTGTCAAAGGAAAGCTGGAACAAGGGTTTATCTCCATGCCTTTTGTAAGATCTGGACACCAAGTAGCAGATGTTTTCACTAAGGGATTGAAAGAAAGAGATCTCCTTCCTATTGTAGGCAAGTTGGGCATGACTAATATCTATGCCTCAACTTGAGGGGGAATGTTGGATTCTACTAAGAGTTCAATTAGAGTTTGTATTCATGTAAAATTCTATTTCTTGCAATAGTGTACTTTCCATTTAATTATAAATAGAGGGCTTGAGATCATTGATCACTAAGCCATTTTACCAATATCGGGTTTCTCAACATTATTATCAGATCTAGCTGAAATAATAAGATGCAACATACAAGACAAAGGTACAAATTAATATCTATTGAATCCATAATTGGTTTTGAGTCCTCCAAAGGCATAAGAGCTTGGTTTTATTCCTAATAGATTGCTATGGGGGTCACTAGCAGGGAGAAGAATCTGCATCACATGAGAGAGATGGTGTAAAACATGATCGCAATTACATGGATACGAACAACTTCGCCCATCTAACACGTTACATTTTGAAACTAATCTCTTACCCTCACATGACTATTGATGCTTCAGCCACTAGAACAAGTATGCCAGGGCTGGTGGTAAATGCTCTACATCCACTCAAAGCTTAATCGTAGTAATAGCAGTTTTCATACAATCATTGGGAAGTCTTAAGTGGTGGAATGATGAAGTTCTAGCAGCCATTACACCTTTAAAAAAATTCTAATTTTTTAATGCTAGGCAAAGGACCAGAGAATGGGGAGAATTTAAAAAGAAGATAGTATGGAAAATAGTGACTACGAAGTATGACAACTGCAATTCAACTAGTTTGCTGAAACTCATCTAGAAAATCTCCTGTAAGATGATTCGATCTAGGTTATTTGGGTGTACTCTCATCTTCTAATATCTGACTCCATTCGGGTTGCCACTCCCCCTTCTAACCCCTCTTAAATCTGGATGAAGATCCTTCTGTTGAGACCCCCTGCCCTCTCTGCCATGGATCAAGATCTCGCTCTCGAGCAAGATCTTACCCCTTTCAAAAACCGAGATCCCAACTGAGTTGGCAAGATCTTGGTCGAGATATGGTCTTCTTTTTTTTAGCCAACTCGATAGCCCATCTTGGTGGGTTTTACGGTCTAGGTTGAGCTCAAACTTTGCAGTTAGCCTAATTTAGGCATTCTGAACACACCGATGGCCTTGGATTTGTAAGAAAACGACCCCAAGTATGAGTTCTAAGTCGACTATCCATATGAGTATCACAATATCGACTCTCGAGAATAGAATAATAAAATTATACAACCATTAGAAATTTTATACACGTCATAACTCATAAGTTCATAAGAAAGGCATAGAATGATGGATCTTCCTTTGGTGTTGTAGATGTGTTCAGAGCAACTGGAAGTGAAAATCCAGCTGAAATTCGCAAAAAATGGGGCAAAAATTGAGAGTTCCAACAAGATATGGCGAGATCTCGTCTTGCCTTCTTAAAAAAGCGAGATATCTTGCAAGATCTCATCAAGATCTCAAACCATGCTCTCTACTATGTCCACCCTAGTTTCTAATGTCTCCTCTCTTCTTCTAGCTCGACCATTGGCAACTGATGGGCATTATCTATAACCTCCTTGGTCCTCACTGTCTATAAGTCTCGTATCCCCAAATCCACTAACCTCTCTAACTTCATTTCTAATGGTTCTTGTTCCCCTCCTCATCCCAATCTCATTCGAGTCTCACACAAGTTTTGACCTCTCTTCCCTCCCCCACCTTCACGCCTTCCCCCATGATAGAAGCATCAGGCTCTCGACCCCTTTGTGACCCCACTTCCTTTGCCAAGAACCTTACATGTACCCCTAAGCCAAACAATCTAGAGGTCCCCCCTAAGTATGGTTCAAAGGTCAAATCCCTTGGCACTCCCTCACAATTTGGAGATCCCACAACCATTGCCTTCCCACCCAATCTTTTCTTATCCACCACCACATTCTAGCTAACCCAATTGTACCCTTTGCTAGAATGGATCAGAATATCCAGACAACCCTACACCAGCCCCTTCTCCTATTCCCTCTAGAGAAACAACCTATCCTCCATGTGGCCCTTCTCTCAGCGTTCCTTGGATTGGCCTTTAATTTTGAGATCCTTCTCTAGCTCTTCTATCTGTGACCTACAAGGTAGGCTAGTTCTTGGGGCTGCTGTTCATCAGTTATGGTGGGACAAGAACCTTAGGAGATGGACCTCCTCCTCTAGATCACTGGACACAATTTGAAAAGCCATCTACTTTGATGTCTTCTCTAACTTATAGCTGCTTCCCATCCCCCTATTGAGTGCACCCCAAGGAACCGCCACATTGTTGTTGCCTGGGGTTTAAACTCTTCCCTCCCCCTTCTTATATTCTCTCTTCTTCCCCTTCCAGCATTTTTGGCAATGAATGCATCCAAAAAACAAAACAAAAAAGGAAGGAGAAAAAAGAAAAACCAACAACTAAGGCATTAGATGGACGCCTAGGCAATAAGGCAGTTGTAAGGATAACGACCTTGTACATAAAATAAAAGCTTTAACTTCCTTTTTGTAAAAATACAAATGGGTTTCTAATGTAAAATCATTCTTTTCAAAGTAGCTGCTCCTTATCTCCTCCTCCTCTCCTCCTGTTTGTCTTTACTAGGAAGTTTCAGATTTGTATATAAAGGAATACTAAACAGTAACTAATGTTACAAAGGATGAGAGTAGCAGATTTGTAAATAAACTATCAAAAGTACAAGATGAATAATAATATTTCTAGGAAAAGGGACAAATTTGGAACAGCATAAAAAAATAAGGGCAAAGAAGGCATAGAAAAACTGGGGTAAAGTTGGATAGAGGGTCTAAATGCAAGATATTGTGGGAATCATCTTCAATCTTCAATCAGCAGCATGAGAGGGGAGGAAATCAAAGTTAGAGTTTGGCCTGACATTTCACTAACTCAAAGGTCCACTAATTTTAACTCATTAACAAAATGACAGACCCGGGCAGAGGTTTTAGTTTCTGACTGAACTCATGAAGACCACTCTCAAGTCTGAAGTCTCTCTTAAGAAACCAAGTTACACAGGATGTAGCTCACTGGGGAAGTATCAGCACATAAAATTTGGAAAAAAAAAAAGAAGAAGAATCGGAAGAGATCCATTGATCCAAAATTGGACCATAGTACCATTTTACAGGAATGGAAACAGTAACACAGAATCCCTTCAAGTAAAGATAGGAAAATAATAGAGAAAGCAAGTAGGTAGCACCCTGAGATAGGAGAAATCAAGACCAACAAGGAGAGTAAAGGAAAGTAGCAGCCACCTTTCACTGCACAAACTTAATGTAAGCCAGTAAGCCTCAAAATGTTGAAAATCTCATCTCAATCCTTTGGCACATGCTGTTTTATAGAATTAAATAAGAGAGTTTTAATCCAATCACGAAACTGAAAGTAAAAGTTAACTCTAACTCTATCCAGATTCCAACAGCAATAAAAGGAAGCTCACACAATACAGAACATGCTCCAAGGGAAGTAGTTAAAAAAAAAAGGCATGCATAGGATAGGACAAGTAACAAGTATGAACAGCTCTAAATATGGCTGACAGGAGAAAAAATTAAGATCCATGGAGCCAACCCCATTTAGTTTGGATAAGGTTGAATTAAGTTGACTTCACCATTTTGGGTAATCTAGTGTCAAACTTCTTGACATATATCAACTATAAGATCCACCACCTAGTTGATTTATAGATTATTCCATTTCCTTGACAAAGACATAGATTTGTAATTTTAAGAACTGCAATCTGTTTATACTCAAATTATGTTTCACTTAATTGTTAAGATGCCTCAAAGGAATTTCCCATCTACTTTACCAAGCTCAAACTTCTTCAATTGTCAGCAGTTTTAACACTTCCTTTTGGTTTCATTACAAAACAACAAAAAAACTCAGCCTTATCCAAACTTAATGGGGATACTTACATGGATCCAGCAAAAATAGAGCCAAACTCAATTATTGGAGACACACACATGAGAGACCATGATAAGGGATGAAAGTAAGAGGATGTAGGCACAGGCAACAAAGTCAGGAGAATCTCAGTTACATGTGATCTCTTACATAGATCCTCACCCTCTAGCAAACTCTATCTGAGGTCATACTAGGTACAGGATCCAAACGGTTTATATCATTCACAACTTCTCCCATGGTCATTTTAGGTCTGCTCTTAACTCATTTTGCTCCTCCAACTGGAATCATATATTTTTTTTAATGAAAAACCGAAATCATATCACTCCTCACTGTTGTCCCCATGTCTCCGTCGAGCATGACCATAACATCTCAAATGACTCTCTTTGAACTTAATACTGATCAGGGCAAGTCCCAAGTCAATCCTAATATGATCTTCCATACATTATCCTTCCTAGAGTTCCCAAACATCTATCTCAACATACATATCTCTAGATCACATAGCTTCTTAATATGACACTTCTTAACTGCCTAACATTTAGCTTCATACATCTTGAAACATGGAATGACTTCATTCATTCACAGGATTTGAGGGACTAGCAACAAATTGCACCAGCAATAACATGGCAAAAAACAGGTGATTCACCTTATGACTGACCAGCAAAATACACTTACTTTGAAGAAGAAAAAGGTCTCACTTCCAAAGAATAAATGTCATGATAAGTCAACCTGCCCTGCCAGTTAAAAAGAAAGATCCAGTTCTAGCCCTCCAGGGCACTAAGTGCACTGACTACCCCTCTTACTCCCTGCACTCTCACCCTCCCCCATAACTTGTAGCTCTGTAGCCTGAGTAGGACTGTGCAGGAAGGCTAGGGATTCATACATAAAAGGAGACCTTAATTGACAATTCAAAGGAAGCTAATGTCTCTCATAATGTAGGAAAGGCAAATTGAGAGGGGAGGGGGGGGGGGGGAATATGAGGTTAGAGAAAATCTAAGAACAAAAATAACCTCTTTGAAAAGGTTATCCTTAGTTGTGTTGCTCAGCAGTTATATGGGAAGAAGCAGAGAAATGGAAGTTGGGAGATCGTCTCCTTAACTTCTCAAAAAAACATGGGAAAACCAAGTTGGCAAATAGATCATGGAGCCCGTCATATCATTTTCCTCGTTGTTTTCTGGGCACAACCAAAAACTAGATGGAAGAAATTTCTTCTCACCAGTCATTCGTAGAAGTTAAGACTATAATTAACAAAATAGAACTCAAACCCTAAATAGTTTCCGCCGTCTGATCTTAGCATTCATAATCGATCAGAACCAACCAAAATAAAGGGTTAAGAAAACCTTTAGCCCTAAAAACCTATAAAACTCCATGAAACCATACAACAAGCAAAAAAACAGAAGCAAACAGAAACAATCATGAAAAGGACCTTTCTCAAAGCGGTGGCGAGCTCATTTCGCGTGAAATTAGCAGTGGCTGCCGTCGTCAACGGGATCCCATTGCGGAACTGATACAAAGCTACATTCTTCTGTATATATTCCGTAAATTGAACTCTGCAATATTGTTAAGAGAAGCCAAATTTCACAAACCATGACTAAATAAAAGGCAATCAAACACGATCAATTCTTCAAATCTAGAATATCACAGTGAGATATAAAGAGAGAAAGTGAGAGAACAGGACCTGTCACCGCTCTCACCACTAGCTCCCAAAAGCTTGTGAGAATCGAGAATCATAATCTTGTCTTCGTTGGTTTTATGAACCAATATGCTGTTCACTGCAGATGAATCGGCAACCACCAGTGCAAATCCGTTCCCAACGAGTCCGAAAACACACTCCATCGCTCAACTTTTTTCTTCTCTTCTCCTTTTCCCTTATTACTTTGTTCTTCTCTGTATTAAGCTTCCAGCTTTGAGACCTAGAATAAAAGAGGGTGTGTTTGGGTAGTGGCGAGTCCTGGCGACTTGAGGGACAAGAAAACTAGAGAAAGAAGTGTGGAAGACGACTGAACTAAACGTCGGAATTTTCAAATGATCACGGGGTAGTTTGGTCATTTATCTTGATACCATTCTGAGCCTCCCAGTGGACTGGAGAGAATGGTGTTAATGGGCCGGGTTGGGCCAATCGAAGCCCGGAATTTTATCCGGTCCAATTCTTTTAAATAAATGAATTATACATTTTTCTTGTGGATGGATGACATGTGTCCAAATATTACATCAATGGGTTGAGGTTTATTTACAAGTTACATCAAGAGTTGTGATTAAAGTTATAAATAAATTGATATGACTTGAAAGACCCCGTGGGGAAGAATGTCTCCACCCAAATAGCCACTTTCGAGACGGATATTATCTTCTAAACCCAACCTTAACATAGGGTCTTAAGTGGATCCCCCTTACGGGGACCCAATGCTGGTTTCTTTTCTTTTTTCTTTTTTTAGGGTAGAACAAGAACCCAACAATCAATCTAACACAAGATGAAATTTAAAAAGGTTTTTGGTTTGAGGATTTGTTTATGGAGGATCATCCATCAAGCCATGCATTTGGGTGGTGGGAGCTTGAGTGGGATGAGCAAGTTTTCGCTTTGCCACCTTGTAGTGATTAATTGGGGGTATTTGGTTAAATAATTGTCATTATTAGGGTTTTTATAGAGACATTAAGACCAATGAGATATTGAATTCAAACTTCTACCCCTCCACACCGTCCCTTTTAACATCCCTTGGTTCTATGAGCCACCAGTCCTATGACTAGTTTGATGATGATAAATAATAATAATATAAGGTCAAGTAGGGCTAAACCCAAATCCTATCCTATCAAGACTTATTTTGTAACCCAAATTTGTCCTTCGGGTTAAAAAATTGGTTGGGTTTGGGTTGGTTCTGACCGATAGAGTTTTGTTGACACTTGTACCAAAGAGAAAATTATTCAAATAATTTTTTTATTTAAATTTAATTTTCTTATTTTTATATAAAAAAATTACTTGAAATATGTGATTGTTTTTGTAGAAAACTAGATTTTCTACTAAAATAACTATAAAAAGTTGTTAAATTCTTAACTTTCAAACCTAGGCCTCACAAATAAAATGGTAAAAATGTCGCTAGGTAATTGAAAACTTATATTCGATCTTTATCATTCACTCATCGCCTTAGATTTATGGCTTGTTTGGAAGGCGGGAAAAAAAAAAAAAAAAAAAAAAAAAAAAAAAAAAAAAATGTCTTTGTTAAAAAAAAATTAAAAGATTGTACTTGCTTTAATCAAGAGTGTTAATTTCGAAATTGTGATTGATTGGTTGATCACAATTTCATTAGGATCTTAATGAACTAATAACAACAGTGGCATAAGTTCATTCGTATCAAAATTGTATCGCACTAGATATCGTGTTTGAACCATTTTCCCATACCGATTTATACACGAAACCAAACCAACCCATTTTGTAGTTTTACATCGTTGACCATAACCACTAGGTAATTGGTATAGACAATCAGAAAAATTGAACATGAATTCAATGATCAAATAATCATTCTACTACTTGTAAATGACAACCTGAAGGATTAAATATAAATGTTCAACTGAATATATTAAGTTTGTTTAAATTAATTGAATACATTTCCAATCCAAATGTATTTCTTTTGCACATCAAACTAAGTGCTAACTAAAAAAAAAAAAGGAAGACTTCATAGAAAGAGGGGGGATCTATATTCTCATAGAACAAAACCCAACAATCAATCTAACACAAGATGAAATTTAAAAGGGTTTTTGGTTTGAGGATTTGTTTATGGAGGACTATCCAGTGGAGCTTGAGGGATGAGCTTGCAGTCTCCATGTTGCTAACTAATATTTGGGTTATTGATTTCTATAGGGTGGGCGGGTTTTCTACAACGTTAAATGCCTTTTAATATTTTAATGAAAATTGACCAATAAAAAAAAGAAGTCTTGATAGGGCCAATAGAGTTTTGGTTTTTGTTACAAGATGCTCAACTATGTTTTCCTGTTCTTTTTCTTGCATACCCTAAACCGTTAATCTAAATTATTAGTCAACTTGAGTCTAAACCGTGAGCTCAAACCGTTAGTTAGCTCGAACCCAAATCGCACCGAATCAATAATGGCCTGAAAACGTTATTTTGCTAACAGGCAGTGTTTGGACGGGGTGTTTTTCAGTCCGAAACCACACCGTTGACACCCTACCTTAATGGCATCTCTAGTAAAAGATGTCAATTTGTAATTGAAACTGAATATGAATCTAAATCCAAGTTAGATTAATCGAACTGAATTTAGTTGGATCGAATCTGGATCAACCAATTGTTCTAGTGAAACCCAAAAGTTCATTTTTATTTCATTGACATGCAGAGAAAAACAAGGAGATAGAAATTTATTTAGGATGTTTAGGAGAAGCTAGCTGTGCCTATTTGTGGCAACAACACGCAGGGACACTTAAAATAGGATCAAATAGTAAAGGCTGTGAAGCAACACCATTCAAAAATTTCAAAGTAAAACCTTAATTTGGATTTATAGCTCCTCGTTTATCTCTTTGTTTATGTTTCTATTTCTTGTTTTTTTGTTTTTCACGGGTAGTATTTACTCCTCAATTATCGCACCACCTAAAATAAGCTATTTGTCTAAGCTTTAAACATCCTCTCCCTCATATCCTTCTTTGCAAACCTTTCAAGTCAAAGTCAAGACAAAGAAAGAAGCACAGGAGAGCCATGGCAAGCAAAATTGTTGCAGCATTTGTTATGTGCATGGTTCTCCTATCCATGTTCCAGGTGTTCCAGGCAAAGGAAATTGATTACACATCTTGCTTGAAGAAATGCCAAACTAGTTGCACCAAAGCAGGGCTGAGCTCCTCTTATTGTGAGATGAATTGTGATTCCAAGTGTAGTGCCGAGGCTTATGCCGGTAAGATATATATGCCTGGACGCATTCATGTATATATAGGATCCTGATCTTCTCTGTCCTGAATTGTTTTTCGTCCTGTTTGTATGGATGGGTAAAATTACAACGGTCAGATGAAAGGAATCATACCCTTTGAAAACAGATTGATTCCATCCAGCCTTTTCATCCAACGGTTGAAATTTTACTTGTCCATATGCATCGTCCGTCCCAATAGTTAGACGAATAGAATAGGGGGCAATGTGGGACAAAAGGGATCTGGATTTCACATATATGCATGAATTTGAATCATCTACGTCTTGAAGGTTGATGCTTCTTGTCATTTCGGCTACTAGATGAAGCCCACACAAATTATTTAAGGGCTTGTTTGGCTAATATGAATCTGTGGAATGAAATCTATGAATTCATCCTGAAAAACTATTTGGTCGGTGATTTTTGTGAATGCGAAAATGTTTAGCACTTTAATAGTAAAAGTGAAATCTATAGATTTCACCTCATACCCATAAATCTACAAATTTATTTTTTTAGTGTAAAAAAATAAATATCTAGATTTCATGAATCCAAGGATTTTTACATCCCAAAACAGGCATAAATCTCACATTCATGACTCCAGAGATTTGAAATCTTTAGATTCATGTAACCAAATAGGCCTTAAATTCATATATTGAATTTCGCAAATGCAGTTAACAACTTTAAGCTGTGGTTTTATGCGTGTGCAATTCCACAATATGGATCTAAATAATCCACTTGGCATTCATTTATCATTTTTTTTTGGACAGCAACATATCATCTTCCTCTAACTTCTTGTTTTGTGCTATGCTTTGTGCAGAGGAGCTTGGATTGCATTTAAAGTAGCAAGTGGCAAATGCCAAGCTTTGATGCACCTTATGGAGAAGGAACAGTTTCAAAATTCATTGGTTATTCCTTTTCTTAGGGATGTTGTCTGAAGGTGTAGAAGTTTATAATTTGTTATGATCTACGTTTTCTCTTATGCTTAATGTAGAAGCATCGTGGATATGAAAATATCTTCACTAATGTTGTTGTAAAACGTTTACCAAAAAAAAAAAAAATGCAGTAACACCATAAATTGATGTCTACATTAATGTACAAATAACACATTTTCTCTACATCTGATTTTTCTTCCCCCTCCCTTTGTTTTGTTTGTTGTGCAATATACGGGAAATGTCACATCTTCTTTGTTCTATATTGCCCTCAATATTGTTAGTTCGACAGTTAGATAGATGATGTAGAGATAAAATTTCAACCGTTGGATGGAAAGGTTAAAAAGGAACTAGTTAGTCTTCAGAAAGTGTGATTCCTCTCTGCCCGATTTTTTTTTTGTGTGAATATGTGTGCATGTGAAAATTGAGATTTGTTGGGGCCAACTTATGTGCACCTTGACTCCTATTTTTAGGTTTGGACAAAAAAATAAAAATAAAAGAAGACTACATCATGAGGAGAGCTGTTACATACAATTTATGCTTTTGCTTCAGTGCAGCGGCTACACGTGCAACCATACTCTCACTTTAATCTGAGCCATTTAATTCAACGGCCCAAATGTTCAATGGGTGTACGGTTGCCCGTCCAGCCGCTGCACCTAAGCAAAGCCCTACAATTTAAATATAAAATAGAGTTTTGCCCTAGTTCCAAGGAGATTCAAACTCTTGACCTCCATCTTGAGGATGTTGGTTTTTAACTAATTGTGCAACCCCTTGAGGCTACTATCCATCAAACAGTTGCCATTCTCTTTGTCCACGCATTGCTTGTCTGACTGTCAAATAAACAAGATGAAAGACATGCTTAAATAGGTGGCTTGGGACCCATAGAAAAAGCATGCACTCCTTCAACTGAGTTCAACTTCAAATGCATAGCACTGAGCTGCGTATGGCATTGATCAAATGAGCCACTCATGTTGCCTTTTTTTGAGCAAATTGCACTGGCACCCTAAAATGGAGGCTTTAAAACACTGACACCCCACTTTATATTTGAAAAACATAGAGTCTCCAAAATTGGATTTTCATTGGACATATTAGTCGGATTTGTCACAAAAAATATTACTATAATAAACAGTGACTTAACGGTTTTCAGTGACAAATTAGACTAATGTATCTAATAAAAATCCAATTTTGAGGTTTGCGATTTTCAAACATAAAGTGGGGTGTCAGTGCTTTAAAACTTCTATTTTGGGTACCAATGCAATTTGCTATTTTTTTAGTTACAGATGGGTATTGGTCGAAAAAGTTAAAAAAAGAAAAAAAAATGATAAACTTTTATTCCTTTCAAGCTTCAGGGGGTGGACGGGATTCACATCCTCCCTTCCCTACAATTCCCTACAATTCCCATTTAGGATTGTGCCATGGCATTAAGTAATTCAACCGTCACTCAATTCAAACTAAATTTGATTTATATTTATACCCACCCTTTTTTTTCTCTCCTCTCTCTTCCCAAAATTTAGGAATTATTTATAAAAATCCCTGAATCTCTTCTCATCTCTCATTTTCTTGACTCTTCCATGTTCACGGCTCTCTTTTCACGAAATTGGAAAAAAGCCTTGAATTTGCAGCGATTCTCTCTCCTCAGCGATAACTTGTGGCTGAGTGATATCGTGTCAAAGCAACAACATGTGGCTGAGTGATACCGTGTCAAAGCAACGTTTTGCCCCTAAGGAAACCATATATCCATAGAAGGATTTTTTGGTTTGATACACTTGAGATCACTGGGAGCTTAGATGCTTTCTCTGCCTCTCTATAAAGATCTCCAAGTGCTGGCAAAAAAAAGAAAAGAAAATACAGACCTCCAAGTCCTGCTTGTGTAGATGTAAGTTTATTGTTTTTATCATAAAAAACAAATGATATGTAAATGAAACTCTCATCTTACAATTAATTGCAAAGTTTTTCGTCGCTTCATTTAAATTAATCTCCAATTCAACCTCTATCCTCACTACAATTTTAGGGTATTCTAAATTTCGTGAGGAGAGAGAGGACAGAGCCGGCAAACCCGGGAGAGTGAGAAACGAGCTTTCTAAATTTTAGGAAGAGAGAGGAGAGAGGAAAATATGGGTGGGTTTAAACAAAAATCAGATTTAGTTTGAATTGAGTTACCGTATGATTACTTAATGCCACATGGCACAATTCTAAATGGGAATTGCAGGGAATTGTAAGGAAGGGAATTATAGAGGATGTATGATTACTTAATGCCACATGGCACAATCCTAAATGGGAATTGCAGGGAATTGTAAGGAAGGGAATTACAGAGGATGTGAATCCGGGTGGACGTGCTTTTTGCAGAGTAATGGCAGCTCCCTCCCCACCTTCCCCGCTCCCCGGGACTAGAAAGTTTTTTTTTGAACCTTAGGGGTACGCTTGTAATGTTAAAAACTTGAAGGATCAAATCTACATTTCGATAAACCTCAAGGTGTTCGGTTAAAAAAATTATAAAAAAGAAAAATTCTTGCATGCACACAACCTGCGAAGTCCGAACGACGATGCGTCGCTGGCCGCCATTAAACCAGTTCATCGAAGCTGATTGGGGTAGATCAAAAGGTAATCAGATCTTGGTTACTAGTTCTATACCAGAGCTCAACAGATCCAAAATTATTAAGAAAACACTCTGCACCCAAATCAAGCCTCATTCATGGAGTGGATGTAAAAAAATACTGACTTTTTTAAATCCTTTTCATTGAGAAGGACCTATAGTTCCTCTCTTATATTGTATGGAAAATCAATAAAAATCTGGACTCTTACTTGGTTTGATCTCAATCTTACTGATGCAATACTGAGGGAATCTGATCCAGACTTCTATGTACGTAGCGTATTGCTTTCACCTGGAGAACAAACACCCAATGAAATGGTTGAATATGTTTTTCCTTCGGCAGGATTAATTCAGTAAATTCCTGAAATAGATCTGATGCCCCTCCTAGAATCCCATAAATACATCACAACATGAATGAAGAGATCTACTTGATTGTTGGTGATGAAGGAATAGTTGGGTTATTATTCTATTAGTTTAGTTTGGAAGATTTGCAGTATATAGATAGATTTCCTTTCCTACATGTAGTAATATGGTATATAAGTTAACTACACATGTGAATTCAAGCTTACGTTTGGGAATAATCTAATGAGTTTTTCTTTCTTCTGCAGCTGGTCCCTATGATGCACTGATGAAGCTTTTAGCAGGGAAGACACATGATGCTAAAACTGTAAGAGGCATTCCTGACTTTTGAGAAGATTGAGTTTTCGGTTTACCCAGTGTCACTGCAGGAAATAAGTGTGTTGGTGTCAAAGATTAATGTCTGTAAGCTGTGATCACTTTAGATACTTGGGAAGTTCTTATAGTTGTATCACTGAGTGAGATAATTTTTTCTATATCTATGATTCTTTTGTTGAATCTGTGTCCGCCATAGTTCATCATTCAATTTCCTTGCTGAATATATGATCCTTCTGTTTCAGTTAGGATGAAGCACTCCATCTCCAGGCAATTTAATGGGATTCTAATGTAATAATTTGTAAAGTGCAGCTTCCATTCATCTGAAGGAGTCCTTATCCATCTCCCACTGCCTCTGCAGATGAGAATAATGATTTTAGCTACAAAATATAGCTACGTTGCCATATAGGAAGAGTTCATGGGTCTCGAACTTGGTAACCATTGTTATGTCGCGGCTGTTTCCAGGTTAGTTGCCACAGCTACTTCAGATAGTTTCTTTTTAGTGGTTTTGTAGGCTGTGTTTTTGTGATTGATGTAGATGGAAACAAAAAAGAAACATAAAGAGGAAGGCACGGTGCTATAAAACAAAACTGTTTGTTTATTATATGAAAAACGAAGAACAATTGGAAGCTTGTCTTCTTTGTTTATTACATACTCATGAGCTTGATCACTTGCAACTTCTATAGTGAGGATCCTCTTATCTCATCGCTCTTTATTTATTACCTACTTATACGCTTGATGGATCACTTGAAACTTGCATAGTTAGTGTCCCCTATCTTGTCATTTGTACTTGCTTTCTTAGCTTGCTCTGCTTCATCATATTGTCGTCGATGTTGCTGCTTTTCATGTCTCTCCTCACAATGTCGTTGGCACTGTTGTTGTTGACGGGGGTCTCTCTCTTGTTGTTGGCAACGTCTTTCACATTGTTGGTGTTCTTTGCGAGGATCTTGTTGGCCTTGGTTATCTTCATCGTGCTGACTATGCTCTTCAGATCTCCCCTCACAATGTCTGCGACATTGTTGTTGTTGCATTGGGTCTCTCTGCTGTTGCTGGCAACGTCTCTCGCATTGATGGTGTTGTCTACGAGGATCGCGTGGGTTATCTTCATTTTTATTCCAACCCCTCTCTTCGAATCCATTTTCGCAGTGTTTGTGGCATTGTTGTTGCTGCCTTGGGTCTCTCTCTTGTTGCTGGCATTGCCTATGACATTGTTGTTGTCGCGTACGAGCATTTTGTTGATTATCCTCATATGCATCCCAACCTCTCACTTCAAATAATGCCTCACACTGCCTTTGGCATTGTTGTTGCTGCCTTGGGTCTCTCTCCTGTTGTTGGCATTGCCTCTGGCATTGCTGGTGTTGCCTGTGAGGATTATGTTGGTTATTTTCATCCTCATCCCAACCCCTCTCCTCAGATCTCCCCTCACAGTGTCTTTGGCATTGTTGTTGTTGCCTCTGATCTCTCTCCTGTTGCTGGCATTGCCTCTGGCATTGTTGGTGTCGTCTTTGAGGATTGTGTTGGTTATCTTCATTCTCAACCCAATCCCTCTCCTCAGATCTCTCCTCACAACGTCTTTGGCATTGTTGTTGTTGCATCTGGTCTCTCTCCTGTTGTTGGCATTGCCTCTGGCATTGTTGGTGTCGTCTTTGAGAATTGTGTTGGTTATCTTCATCCTCATCCCAATCCCTCTCATCAGATCTCTCCTCACAACGTCTTTGGCATTGTTGTTGTTGCCTTTGGTCTCTCTCCTGTTGCTGGCACTGCCTTTGGCATTGTTGGCGTCGTCTCTGAGGATTGTGTTGGTTATCTTCATCCTCATCCCAATCCCTCTCCTCAGATCTCTCCTCACAACGTCTTTGGCATTGTTGTTGTTGCCTTGGATTTCTGGCTTCTTGTTGGCATTGCCTTTGGCATTGCTGACGTCCTATACGAGGATTGTGTTGGTTAGCTTCCTGTTCAACCCAACCCCTTCCCTCAGATCTATCCTCACAGCGTTTTTCGCACTGTTGTTGCTGCCTTGGTTCTCTTTCCTGTTGTTGGCATCGCCTCTGGCATTGCTGGTGTTGTCTATGAGGATTGTGTTGGTTATCTTGATTTTCATCCCAACCTCGCTCCTCACAGCGCCTTTGGCATTGTTGTTGTCGCTTTGGGTCTCTTTCTTGCTGTTGGCAATACCTTTGGCATTGGTGGTATTGTCTAGGAGAATCACTTTGGTTATCTTTTTCTCCACCCGAACCCCTCTCCTCACAGCGTCTCTGGCATTGTAGTTGCTGTTGTGGGTCTCTCTCTTGTTGCTGGCATCGCCTTTGGCATTGCCTTCGTTGATTGTGTTGGTTAGTTTTGGCTGCATGACCCTCATCCCATCCCTGCCCCATAGATCTTATCTCACAACGTGTTCGGCACTGTTCTATTTGAAGTGGGTCTCTTTCATGTTGCTGACAGCGCCTCTCACATTGTTGATATTCTCTTCTTGGATCACGCTGATTGTCAAGTTCCTGATAGCGCCTTTGCTCTTCGCATCGACGTTGGCAATGCTGTTTCTGACGAGGATCTTGCTCTTGCTGCTGGCAACGGCGTTGGCATTGTTGAGATTCACTCCTTGGGCCACGTCGATCTTCTCCCTTAATTTCAATTGTAGCGAGAGAGAAGGTAGCAGACAAAAGGAAGAGGGAGAGGAGTAAGACAAGAGAACGTAACTTTGTTGCTCTGAAATCCATGTTCATAACAAAGTAGGTATCAATCACTGGGTGAAGAATATTGTTGGGGATTTGGCTCTATTTATAATGGTGAACTAGTACTCAATTTGCTTATGGTACCCATATTTAACATGAATTTGTGGCAGATATTACAGATAGGTCGATTAGTGTGGAAATTCAATCTCACACGACCGCGTCGCCTCATCTGAAGAATCCCTGCCTAAAATGGCATAAACTATGGAATAGAGGATTCCGGAGCGCCCCAGATGAGCGATGTTCATGCTTATGGATGCCATCTAAGACCCCTTACCAACAAGTGGACGAGTTTCTTTCTTACGATTTGGAGATAATTGTGGAAGCAGGAGTTTTTTTTTCCTCTCTCACAAGAAGCAAAATTAGGATTAATTCCGATGTAGGCGAGAACCATACTTGAACAGGAATGCGAATGATTCAAAGTTTCGATCTTCCTTTGACATGTTTCAAATTAGAGTTTTTATCTAGAAATTAATTTTCTTTATTTGCATCTTTGATTACCTTTCTTCTTCTTCTTCTTCGTCACTGGGTTCACGCTGGCAACACCCATGCCTACAAATGGTGTTGTTCAACGAGAAACTGTATCATTACCCAAAACAAAATTAAATGAGAAGGGCATTTGACAAATTCGTCCCTTGTTAATATATAATTTTATCTTTATCCATTAATTTTCATTATTTACATGTGTCGCCACGTTGTTCTAAGCTGATCGTTCCTGGTAGTATATGTAAAAAAAGAGAAGAAAAAAGAGAGAAGGAAAAGAGAGAAAAACAAAATGAAGAGATTACAATACGTGTGTGTAATACAAAATCCAAGTAGAATTAACTCGATCGGATTGGACCAAATTAAATTGAATTGAGTTTGGATCAACCCATTGCATTTTGACGGGATCCAATTTAGAAGCTAGTACTGAGTAACCTAATTGATTTAGATTACGCGATGAATTGTTTTTGAGCAAATTACATATACACCCCATAGGTTTGCATGTTTACATCCATAGAATCTATTAAATTACAAGCATCCTTTTTGCTTATCACCATTAGTTTTAAGTAGAAAAGAAGAAGATATATTTATTCTTGTTGAATCTTCTTATAAGTGAGAAAATTTTGAAAAATATTTCAAAAGCTAAGGGTGCAAGTTTGGATCTGGTGGCCCTGACTCGCTACCCTGTTTTGCCCTGACCCGAAATAGAGGCCAAAATATTCAAATAAGGGCCAAGGTGGGCTTGAGATTACTAATTCCCCCATTTTGGCTTTAACTTTAATTAATTTTCATCCTAATGTTAAGCTTTAAATTAACCATAATTCAAGTCGTAAATTTGAACCTAGGTCATTTTAATACAATGAGTCAACTTAGATTTATATTATTTTTTTCTTCGGTTGTTATCATTTAGTAAAAATAAATGATTTATTTTTTATTTTTAATATGTTACGATAAATATAGACTTCTTTTTTATTATTTCTTTTGTTGTTGCCATTTAGTAAAAGTAAAGAATTTTTTTAATATGACTAAGTCATTTGTTACATCATACATTCTTATTAAATATATTTGTAAAACTAAATATTGTCTTACTTAGAATCAAACTTCTAATCCAATTTAATTATGATGTTTTAGAACCAAAATTCTAATTACGTTGAAATACATTTTAAAATACATAAATTTAAGGTCACAAATCATTTCTCTTAACCTAGGACATTTTACGATCAGAATTCTAACTAAACTATTCTAGGTATTTTTTAATGATCATTACACAAAATAAATTTAACTGAGTGTAAATATGTGTATTGGCTTCATACTACAAATAATAGTTGAAAACCAATTCAAAGCATTCTCGCACCTAAATGTACTTTTCAAACTATAAGGTTCCTTAGTCTTCAATGATGTGAATTATCTAAGATCTATTGTATATCTTTTTATTAACGAATCAATCAAATGAATGAAATCAACTAGCAAAGAAATTGAAAAATAAGTCATTGCTATAATATAATTCGAAAGTTTTTTTTTTTTTTTTTAAATAACAATCTTATTTTTCAATGATTGCCAAAATTATTGTTATTATTTAAAAAAAAAAAGGGAAAAGATTTGAAAGAATAAAATTATACTAACCTATGTTTTGTCCGTGATTTTGACCTTGATTTCCTGCGTATCTGAAAGAGAATCAAGTAGTGCAATAGCCTTCAGACAATCATTAAGAGAGGCCACATTCCAAAATTCAAAGTGAAAACTAACCTGACTTCATAGTGAGCTTTCATGTTCATCGCCTCCTTTGCCATAGCCTTCCAGAGAGGAGAATTAGTGACAGAAACCTTGAAATGATGCTTTCTAATGGCCGAACCATATTTCTTCTTCATTAAGCGCACCCATAGAGTATCGTGTTGCATGTAACCTCATGCCATCTTTATTACGAAGGCTCTATTCATCAGGGATAGATTCTTGAAGCCAAGCTCGCCATCTTGTTTAATTATTTTTGTTTGCTCATTCAAATCTCATCATATCTTATAATTTAAGAAGCTTATATTAGTCGTTGACACTTAATTTTTTAGCTTAAGAAGCTTTAATTTCATTCTCTCTAAATATTTAGGACTGACATGAAATTATATCTTTCTATCGAGTTAGAACTGTGACCAAACCTGTTGTGGTGAGAATGTACTTTTAGCTCCCTGGTTCGTTCTTGATTTGGACCTGGCTCTTGAGATCAACACAATGGTGAGAGTGGGCCGCCTCTGAGGACGGGAAACCACCTCCAATGATTAAGTCATTTTATGTAAGAAAATCAGAGTTTCTCCCTTGAGGAATAAATGCTCTAGGAGATGAAGAAGAACATGTTCTTCAGGAATAAATGCAGGGGAATAATGGCTAGAGTATTCAAGTCTTCTTGTCTTATTGCTGATCAAGCATAGTAAAGGTTTATATAGCAGATCCATACCCAAAATTATAGAGGACGCCCCTTGGCCCTTAGACGCTCGTTTGATGAGATGAAGGGTGGTGACTTCCTGAAGAGGCTTGCACAGCAAGCTAACACGCATGATCTTCATAACAGCTGGAGATATTGTTGACGGATTAAGATGTCAAGCATCGGTCAATTCTGATTTGAAACCAGCCCACAGTTGGGGGGACAAAAGAGGTAGACGTAGTACTCGAGGCAGACATTGGACGAATGAGAAGTTTTCTCACCCGCAACATGCATTTAATGATTCTCAGTTCATTCAATGTTGAATTAAATGCAGTGATTGACGTATGGATAAAGATACGAATAATCAATTATCTGTGCTACTTTTCTTGGGAAGTTGCATGAGGACAACTGTGGGTCACTACATGGTCTTTTTAGAAACTTCTCAGTTGGTATCTCTTCTGAGAAGTGCCGGATGAATCACTTGGACCAGATTCGAACCCTTTGCTTGATCCGAACAGTCCGCCCTGGTTCATGGGCTCGAACCTAAATGACCATAACAAAACCAAAATCGAGTAGGTTCAGATTTGAGTTACATCATCATTATCTAGAACCAATTGAAACTGAATTGAATAATCAAAATCAAACCAATTGACACCCTTATATGTAGGCATCAAAACGATCTTGCGAAAAAAGAAATGTTTGTATCCACACGGGCTAAGTTTGCAAGAATGTACATTTGAAGACAGAAAAATGAGTTTCATTGTGTCATTGTCATATGTGACCCGAGTTTCTATACCTGACATTGAAAAATGACTTGCATTTTTGTATTTTGGTGGGCAATTTAAATGACCAAAATTGTGAAATCAGGATGGAAGCAGAAGGAGTACAATCCCGAATTTTGTCATTGATCTTGTTTTTTTTATTGGGGAGGGGTGTTTGGTACCACCCAACCCAATGGGGTGACCCGTTTATCATATTAAACTCTATAGATCTGTGGATGGATTATAAGATTGGGATTATCACCTTAGGGTTTTGGGTGAGAGTTGTTATGACTTGTTTTGGCAATGGGGTTAAGAGACCTACTTTATGATCTTCTTCCTACAAAGTGAAAGTTCTTCTTCTTTGCCCAAGGATGTTGCACATAACATTGGTGCAGACCACATTAATTCTTTATATTGCTTCCTTGTTGTCGTTCGTGATTTCTTGGTATTCACTCCAACAATCTTGACGACAACTAGGGAGTAGAATGCTACCATTCTATGTTAATGTAAAGTGCAGCTTTCAATATTTGTCTCAAGAAACCCTTATCACTCACCCTTTGTGTGTGCAAATGATATTAATGTTTTAGTTGTGTTGCTATATGGGAGGAGTTAATGGTGTTAGGTCTGTGGACTTAACTAATACTAGCCTATTACTTAGGTCCATATTCATATAGGATTTTTAGACTGGGGGTATTACTGATCTGACCCATTATAGAAGTGGTTAGGGTTGGGGATTTATATATAAATAACATCTTGGGTCCCTTTAGTCATTACGCACACTTGGCTTGATTTCCTTCCACATGAAATTAAACAAAATATTAAAGGGAGTAAGAGGCTTTGGAAGATTCAAGAGAAAAACTAACGTGAAAGTAACTTATAGATCGACTACAAATGAAAGGAAGAGATATGACAAACTAAATTTTCTATTCAATTAATTGTCAAATTCAATTCTTGTATGGGACTGGTCTAGGGTATGATTAAACCCTAGGTTTTTCCCACCACATGGGTCTCGAACTTGGTAACTGTTGTTCGCCTAGCAGCTGTTGCCAGGTTAGTAGCTAGCCAGAGCTACTTCAGATTTTTTTTTTAATTATTTTTTTTTTTTAGTTTTCTTTTTAGGGTTTTTGTAGGTTGCCTTTGTGTAGTTTATGTAGTTGGAAAAAGAAGAGAACATAAAGACGAAGGCACATTTTTCTAAAACTAAACCATTTGTTTATTTCATCAAAAATAATGAGCTATTGGCAAGCTCGTCTTCTTTATTTATTACAGACTCATGAGCTTGATGGATCACTTGCAACTTGCATAGTTAGCATTCTCTTAGCTCATCTTTATTTATCATCTACTCACAGGCTTGATGGATCACAAGCAACTTGTTTATTCGGTATCTTCTATCTCATCATTTGCTACTTGCTTGCTTACCTTGCTCTTCCTCATCCTGTTGTTGTCGATGTTGTTGCTTTTCATGTCTCTCCTCACAGTGTCGTTGGCACTGTTGTTGTTGACGTGGGTCTCTTTCTTGCTGTTGGCAATGTTGCTCACATTGTTGGTGTTCTTTGCGAGGATCTCGTTGGCGTTGGTTCTCTTCACCATATTGCCTATGCTCCTCAGATCTCTCCTCACAACTTCTACGACATTGTTGCTGTTGCACTAGGTCTCCTTGTTGTCGTTGGCAGCGCCTCTCGCATTGCCGGTGTTGACTACGAGGATTGTGTTGGCTTTCTTCATTTTTATCCCGACCCCTCTCTTCGGATCCATCTTCACAGTGTTTGTGGCATTGTTGTTGCTGCATTGGGTCTCTCTCTTGTTGCTGGCATTGCCTATGACATTGCTGTTGTCGTGTATGAGCATTTTGTTGATTATCCTTATCTTCATCCCAACTTCTCACCTCAGATAACTCATCACAACGCCTTTGGCATTGTTGTTGCTCCCTTGGGTCTCTTTCTTGTTGCTGGCATCGCCTTTGGCATTGTTGGTGTTGTCTATGAGGATTATGTTGATTATTTTCATTCTCATCCCAACCCCTCTCTTCAAATCTTTCCTCGCAGTGTCTTTGGCATTGTTGTTGCTGCCTAGGTTCTCTTTCATGTCGCTGGCATCGCCTCTGGCATTGCTGGTATGGTCTATGAGGATCGTGGTTGTTATCTTCATCCTCATCCTCGGATCTCTCCTCACAACGTCTTTGGCATTGTTGTTGTTGCCTTGTGTCTTGCTCATGTTGCTGGCATTGCCTCTGGCATTGCTGGTGTCGTCTATGAGGATTGTGTTGGTTATCTTCATCCTCACCCCAACTCCTCTCCTCTGAGCTCTCCTCACAACGTCTTTGACATTGTTGTTGTTGCGTTTGGTCTCTCTCCTGTTGTTGGCACTGCCTCTGGCATTGTTGGTGTTGTCTATGAGGATTGTGTTGGTTGTTTTCATTCTTGTCCCAACCCATCTCCTCTGATCTTTCTTCACAGCGTCTTTGGCATTGTTGTTGTTGCCTTGGATTTCTACCTGTTGCGGCATGCCTTGACATGCGAGCTTCCATGAGGATTGTGTTGGTTATTTTCATCCTCATCCCATCTTCTTACGTCAGATCTCCCCTCACAACGTCTTTGGCATTGTAGTTGTTGCCTTGAATTTCTGGCTTCTTGTTGGCATTGCCTCTGGCATTGCTGATATCTTCTATGAGAATCGTGTTGGTTGGTTTCCTCTTCAATCCAACCCCTTTCCTTAGAGCTATCCTCACAACGTCTTTCGCATTGTTGTTGCTGCCTTGGGTCTCTTTCATGTTGCTGGCAACGCCTTTGGCATTGTTGGGGTTGCCTGTGAGGATTGTGTTGATTATCTTCATCTTCATCCCGACTTCTCTCCTCACAACGTCTTTGGCATTGTTGTTGTCGCATTTGGTCTCTTTCTTGTTGTTGGCAACGCCTTTGGCATTGGTGGAATCGTCTAGGAGGATCGCTTTGGTTATCTTTTTCTCCTCCCGAACCTCTCTCCTCACAGGTGTCTCTGGCATTGTAGTTGCTGTTTTGGGTCTCTCTCATGTTGCTGGCATCGCCTTTGGCATTGCCTTAGTTGATCTTGCTGTTTATTTTTTAGCTCATGGCCCTCATCCCATCCCCCTGCCCCTCAGATCTTATCCTCGCAACGTGTTAGGCACTGTTCCATTTGGCGTGGGTTTCGTTCCTGTTGCTCACAACGCCTCTCACATTGTCGATATTCTCTTCGTGAATCACGCTGATTGTCAAGTTCCTCGTAGGGCCTTTGCTCTTCGCATCGACGTTGGCAATGCTGTTTCTGACGAGGATCTTGCTCTTGCTGCTGGCAACGGTGTTGGCATTGTTGAGATTCTCTCCTTGGGCCACGTCGATCTTCTCCCTTAATTTCAATTGTAGCGAGAGAGAAGGTAGCAGACAGAAGGAAGAGGGAGAGGAGTAAGAGAAGAGAACGTAATTTTGTTGCTCTAAAATCCATGTTCATAACAAAGTAGATATCAATCATTGGGTGAAGAAAACTGTTGGGGATTTGGCTCTATTTATAATGGTGAACTAATACTCAATTTGCTTACGGTACCCACATTTAACATGAATTTGTGGCAGATATTATATATAGGCCGATTAGTGTGGAAATTCAATCTCACATGACCGTGTCGCCTCATCCTAAAGATTCCCTCCCTGAAATGGCATAAACTACGGAATAGAGGATTCCGGAGCACCCCAGATGAGCGACGTTCATGCTTATGGACGCCATGTAAGACCCCTTACCAACAAGTGGAGGAATTTCTTTCGTACAATTTGGAGATAATTGTGGAAGCAGGAGTGTTTTTTTCTTTCTTTCTTTTCCTGAGAAAAAGCAAAGGTAGGATTAGTTCCAATGCAGGCGAGAACCATACTTGAACATGAATGCAGATGATTCAAAGTTTCGATCTTCCCTGCCATGTTTCAAGCTAGTGTTTTATCTAGAAATTAATTTTCTAAATTTGCATATCTGATTACCTTTCTTCTTCTTCTTCTTCACTGGGTTTACGCTGGGCAACACCCATGCCTGCAAATGGCATTCTTCAACGAGAAACTGTATCATTGCCGAAAACAAAATAAAAAGAGACGAGGATTTGACAAATTCGTCCCTAGTTAATATGTAATTTTATCTTTATCCAATAATTTTCATTATTTACATGTGTCGCCCCTTTGTTCTAAGCTGATTAGTAACTAAGCCCATTAATGATTTAACCCGTTAGTTGCTAATGACGGCGGTGTCATCAAGGTAAAATGACAATATTATACTCATCTTCTCCCACAAAAGGTTTGGTTCAACCCATTGCATTTTAATGGGATGCATTTTAGAAGCTAGTACTGAGTAACCTAATTGATTTAAATTACTCGATGAATTGTTTTTGAGCAAATTACATATACACCCCCAAGTTTGCATGTTTACATCTCTAGAATCTATTAAATTACAAACATTCTTTTTGCTTATCATTGTTAGTTTTAAGTAGAAAAGAAGAAGATATATTTACTCTTGTTGAATCTTCTTATAAGTGAGAAAATTTAGAAAAATATTTCAAAAGCTAAGGGTGCAATTTTGGACCTGGTGGCCCTAACTCGCTGCCTTGTTTTGCCCTGAGCTAGAATAGAGCAAAGGCTAAAGTATTCAATTAAGGGCCAAGGGTGGGCTTGAAATTACTAATTCCCCCATTTTGGCTTTAACTTTAATATTAATTTTCATCCAAATGTTAAGCTTTATATTAACCATAATTCAAGTCCTAAATTTGAACCTAGGTCATTTTAATACAATAAGTCAACTTAGATTTATATTATTTTTTTCTTCCGTTGTTATCATTTAGTAAAAATAAATGATTTATTTTTTATTTTTAATATGTTACGATAATTAATAATATAGATTTTTTTTAATTTTTTATTTTGTTGTAACCATTTAGTAAAGGTAATGATTTATTAATATTTTTCTAATATGTTACGATAAAAATTGACTAAGTCATTTGTTACATCATACATTCTTATAAAATATATTTGTAAAACTAATTGTTGTCTTACTTATAATCAAAATTCTAATCCAATTTAATTATGATGTTTTAGAACCAAAATTCTAGTTAAACTGAAATACATTTTAAAATACATAAATTTAAGGTCACAAATAATTTCTCTTAACCTAGGACATTCTACGATCAAAATTCTAATTAAACTATTCTAGGTATTTTTGAATGATCATTACATTAAATAAGTTTAACTGAGTGTAATTATGTGTACTGACTTCATACTACAAATAATAGTTGAAAACCAATCCATATAATTCTCGTCTAAATGACTTTTCAAAATATAAGGTTCCTTAGCCTTCAATGATGTGAATTATCTAATATCTATAGTATATCTTTTTATTAACGGATCAATGAAATGAATATAACTTGCAAAGAAATTGAGAAATAAATCATTGCTATAATATAATCCATAGTTTTTGTTTTTTTTAAATAACAATCTTATTTTTAAATCTAGAATTTGCCAAAAATGATCGGTATTATTTGAAGAAAAAAAAAAAAAAAAAAAAGAAAAAAGAAAAAAAGAAAGATTTGAAAGAATAAAATTATACTAGCCTATGTTTTATCTCTGATCTTAATTTTGATTTTGGTCTTGATTCACTGCGTACCTAAAAGAGAATCAAGTAGCGCAATAGCTTTCAGACAATCTGATTCGATTAAGAGGGGCCACATTCCAAAATTCAAAGCGAAAACTAACCTGACTTCACAGTGAGCTTTCATGTTCGTCACCTTCTTTGCCATAGCCTTTCAAAGAGGAGAATTAGTGACAAAAACCTAAAAAGGATGCTCTCTCATGGCCGAACCATATTTCTTTTTTATTAAGCGCACCCATAGAGTAAACATAATAAAATTATTCAAAAGTGGGACCCCCAATGAGTCTTATAAGGGCCCACACTATGAAAAAACATTAGTGCTTCCTCAACGGGAAGGTTATCTCGATTTTCATTCTTTGGCCCCCCAATGTTGAATCCTGGTTCTGCCCCTACTTGAAAGAATACTCTCTCATGGCTAGACCATATTTCTTCTTCATTAAGCGCACCCATAGAGTATCGTGTTGCATGTAACCTCATGTCAGCTTCATTACGAAGGCTCTATTCATCAAGGATAGATTCCTGAAGCCAAGCTCGCCATCTTGTTTAATTATTTTTGTTTACTCATTCAAATCGCATCATATCTTTTAAGTTAAGAAGCTTATATTAGTCGTTGACACTTATATGTTTTAGCTTAAGAAGCTTTAATTTCATTCTCTCAATATTTAGGACTGATATGAAACTATATATTACTAACATGTTAGAACTGCAACCAAACCAAAATCAAGTAAGTTCAGATTTGAGTTACATCATCATTATCTAGAACCAATTGAAACAGAACTGAATAATCAAAATCAAACCAATTGACACCCTTATATGTAGGCAACAAAATGATCTTGCAAAAAAAGAAATGTTTGTATCCACATGGGCAAAGTTTGCAAGAATGTACATTTGAAGACAGAAAAATGAGTTGCATTGTGTCATTGTCATATGTGACCTGAGTTTTTGTACCTGACATTGAAAAATGACTTGCATTTTTGTATTTTGATGGGCAATCTAAATGACCTAAATCGTGAAATCTGTGATGGAAGCAGGAGTACAACCCCGGATTTTGTCAGTGATCTTGTTTTTTTATTGGGGTAGGGTGTTTGGTACCACCCAACCCAATGGGTTGACCCGTTTATCAAATTAAACTCTATAAATCTGAGGATGGATTATAAGATTTGGGATTGTCACCTTAGGGTTTTGGATGAGAGTTTTTATGACTTGTTTTGGTACTGGGGTTAAGAAACCTCATTTGTGATCTTCTTCCTACAAAGTGAAAGTTCTTCTTTGCCCATGGATGTTGCACGTAACATTGGTGTAAACAACATTAATTCTTTATACTGCTTCCTTGTTGTCGTTCATGATTTCTTGGTATTCACTCCAACAATCTTGACGACAACTAGGGAGTAGAATGCTACCATTCTATGTTAATGTAAAGTGCAGCTTTCATTTGTCTCAAAAAGCCCTTGTCACTCACCCTTTGTGTGTGCAAATGATAATAATGTTTTTAGTTGTGTTGCCATATGGGAGGAGTTAATGTTGTTGGGTTTGTGGACTTAACTAATACTAGCCTATTACTTAGGTTCATATTCATTCAGGATTTTTAGACTGGGGGTATTACTGATCTGACCCATTATAGAAGTGGTTTATGTTAGGAATTTATATTATAAATAACATCATTGGGTCCCTTAATTTAGTCATTTCGCACAAACTTGGTTTGATTTCCTTCCACATGAATTAAACAAAGTATTAAAGGGATTAAGAGGCTTTAGAAGATTCAAGAGCAAAGCTAACGTGAAAGTAACTTATAGATCGCCTACAAATGAAAGGAAGAGATATAACATACTTAATCTTCCATTCAATTCTTTTATGGGACTGGCTTAGGGTATCATTAAACCCTAGGTTTTTCCCGCCACATGGGTCTCGAACTTGGTAACTATTGTTTGCCTAGCAGCTGTTGCCAAGTTAGCAGCCAGAGCTACTTCAGATTTTATTAATTTTTTTTTTTAATGGTTTTTGTAGGTTGCCTTTGTATTCTTCAAGTAGTTGGAAAGAAAGAGAACATAAAGAGGAAGGCACAATGTTCTAAAACGAAACCATTGTTTATTTAATCAAAATTGAAGAGCTATTGGCAAGCTCGTCTTCTTTATTTATTACATACTCATGAGCTTGATAGATCACTTGCAACTTGCGTAGTTAGCATTCTCTTAGCTCATCTTTATTTGTCATCTACTCACAGGCTTGATTGATCACAAGCAACTTGTTTATTCTGTATCTTCTATCTCGTCATTTGCTACTTGCTTTCTTACCTTGCTCTACGTCATCTTGTTGTTGTCGATGTTGTTGCTTTTCATGTCTCTCTTTGCACTGTTGTTGGCACTGCTGTTGTTGACGTGGGTCTCTCTTTTGTTGTTGGCAATGTTGCTCACATTGTTGGCATTCTTTGCGAGGCTCTCGTTGGCGTTGGTTTTCTTCATCATATTGCCTATGCTCCTCACAACTTCTGCAACATTGCTGTTGTTGCATTGGGTCTCTTTGTTGTTGTTGGCAGCGCCTCTCACATTGCCGGTGCTGACTATGAGGATTGCGTTGGCTTTCTTCATTTTTATGCTGATCTGTCTCTTCGGATCCATCTTCACATTGTTTGTGGCATTGTTGTTGCTGCATTGGATCTCTCTCTTGTTGCTGGCATTGCCTATGACATTGTTGTTGTCCTGTACGAGCATTTTGTTGATTATCCTTATCTTCATCCCAACTTCTCACCTCAAATAACTCATCACATTGCCTTTGGCATTGTTGTTGCTCCCTTGGGTGTCTTTCTTGTTGCTCGCATCGCCTTTGGCATTGTTGGTGTTGTCTATGAGGATTATGTTGATTATTTTCATTCTCATCCCAACCCCTCTCTTCAAATATTTCCTCACAGTGTCTTTGGCATTGTTGTTGCTGCCTAGGTTCTCTTTCATGTCGCTGGCATCGCCTCTGGCATTGCTGGTATTGTCTATGAGGATCGTGGTTGTTATCTTCATCCTCATCCTCGGATCTCTCCTCACAACGTCTTTGGCATTGTTGTTGTTGCCTTGTGTCTTGCTCATGTTGCTGGCATTGCCTCTGGCATTGCTGGTGTCGTCTATGAGGATTGTGTTGGTTATCTTCATCCTCACCCCAACTCCTCTCCTCTGAGCTCTCCTCACAGCGTCTTTGACATTGTTGTTGCTGCCTTTGGTCTCTCTCCTGTTGTTGGCAACGCCTCTGGCATTGTTGGTGTTGTCTATGAGGATTGTGTTGGTTGTTTTCATTCTTGTCCCAACCCATCTCCTCTGATCTTTCTTCACAGCGTCTTTGGCATTGTTGTTGTTGCCTTGGATTTCTAGCTTGTTGCTGGCATTGCCTTTGACATTGCTGATGTCTTCCATGAGGATTGTGTTGGTTATTTTCATCCTCATCCCATCTTCTTACGTCAGATCTCCCCTCACAACGTCTTTGGCATTGTTGTTGTTGCCTTGGATTTTTGGCTTCTTGTTGGCATTGCCTCTGGCATTGCTGATATCTTCTATGAGAATCGTGTTGGTTGGTTTCCTCTTCAATCCAACCCCTTTCCTTAGAGCTATCCTCACAACGTCTTTCACATTGTTGTTGCTGCCTTGGGTCTCTTTCATGTTGCTGGCAACGCCTTTGGCATTGTTGGGGTTGCCTATGTGGATTGTGTTGGTTATCTTCATCTTCATCCCGACTTCTCTCCTCACAACGTCTTTGGCATTGTTGTTGTCGCATTGGGTCTCTTTCTTGCTGTTGGCAACGTCTTTGGCATTGGTGGAATCGTCTAAGAGGATCGCTTTGATTATCTTTTTCTCCTCCCGAACCTCTCTCCTCACAGTGTCTCTGGCATTGTAGTTGCTGTTTTGGGTCTCTCTCATGTTGCTGGCATCGCCTTTGGCATTGCCTTCGTTGATCTTGCTGTTTATTTTTTAGCTCATGGCCCTCATCCCATCTCTGCCCCTCAATTCTTATTTCGCAATGTGTTAGGCACTGTTCCATTTGGCGTGGGTTTCGTTCCTGTTGCTCGCAGCGCCTCTCACATTGTCGATATTCTCTTCGTGAATCACGCTGATTGTCAAGTTCCTCGTAGCGCCTTTGCTCTTCGCATCGACGTTGGCAATGCTGTTTTTGACGAGGATCTTGCTCTTGCTGCTGGCAACGGCGTTGGCATTGTTGAGATTCACTCCTTGAGCCACGTCGATCTTCTCCCTTAATTTCAATTGTAGCGAGAGAGAAGGTAGTAGACAAAAGGAAGAGGGAGAGGAGTAAGAGAAGAGAACGTAATTTTGTTGCTCTGAAATCCATGTTCATAACAAAGTAGATATCAATCATTGGGTGAAGAAAATTGTTGGGGATTTGGCTCTATTTATAATGGTGAACTAGTACTCAATTTGCATATGGTACTCCACATTTAACATGAATTTGTGGCAGATATTATAGATAGGCCGATTAGTGTGGAAATTCAATCTCACATGACCGCGTCACCTCATCCTAAAGAATCCTTCCTTGAAGTGGCATAAACTACGGAACAGAGGATTCCGGAGTGCCCCAGATGAGCGATGTTCATGCTTATGGATGCCATACAAGGGCGGACCCACTAAGGGGCCGAGGGGGCATGCCCCCCCCGGGATTTTTAACTTTTTTTTTTTTTATAATTCCACTAGTTTTTCACTTCTTATATTAATTTTCTTTATTTTTTTTTCAGTTTTTTTTTCTTTCTCTTTTCACATGTGAAATGTCACTATTTGGTCCCCCTCAATATTGAAAACAAATTTTAAAGGTAAAATAATGGGTATAATTGTCATCCTAGTTAAAAACTAACTCCTCATTCCCTATTTATTCTCCCGTTTCTTCTCTCTCACATCTTTTCTTCTTATTTATTCTCATTTCTTTCTATAAACGTGAATTAAAGAAAATTTTTCAAAAAAATCTTATAAGAAATTCAAAATGTCATTCTCAATTAGAAAGTAACTCTTCAATCCCTATTTATCCTCTCATGTCTCTCCTCTCTCCTCTTTTCTTCCTATTTATTCTTCTTCCCTTCCTATAAGCATGAGTTAAGGAAAATTTGAAAATTTTTTTTCCTACAATTAGATACTCTTTCTTTTTCTCAATTTATTTATTGTTTATATTTTTTTTTCATTTATTTTCTTGTTATTCTTTATTTGATTTTATATTCTTTGTTTATTTATTTCTTCTGCAATTTTTTATATTTGATTTTATATTGTAAATAAAATGTTTACAGTTAGTAAGGTAACTAACTATCATTGGTTTGCATCTCTTACCTAAAAAAATTTGGTTTGCTTCTAACTTTTTAGGGTTGGAAGTCATGTGTATTTTTTTTTTACTATACTTTAATTTACCTATATCTTGTTGAAAAAAATATCATTATCAATAATTTACTTATTTTTGTCAAATATGTGTGGGCTCCACAAATATATGTAGGATTTTCCTTAATATACTAAAATAAAATAATTCATAGGTGGGACCCCCAATGGGTTTTATAAGAGCCCACACAAAATATGCGGCGAAAAAGCATTTGTGTTTCCCCAATCTAGCCTTCTATTTTTCGGCTCCCCCAATATTCAATCCTGGGTCCGCCCTTGATGTCATGTAAGACCCCTTACCAGCAAGTAGAGGAGTTTCTTTCTTACGATTTGGAGATAATTGTGGAAGCAGGAGTGTTTTTATTCCTTTTCCTGAGAAGAAGTGAAGGTAGGATTAATTTCGATGCAAGCGAAAACCATACTTGAACAAGAATGCAGATAATTCAGAGTTTCGATCTTCCCTGCCATGTTTCAAATTAGAGTTTTTATCTAGAAATTAATTTTCTTGATTTGCATCTCTGATTACCTTTCTTCTTCTTCACTGGGTTTACGCTGGGCAACACCCATGCCTGCAAATGGTGTTCTTCAACGAGAAACTGTATCATTGCCCAAAACATAACTAAAAGTGAAGGGAATTTGACAAATACATCCCTAGTTAATCTGTAATTTTATCTTTATCCATTAAGTTTCATTATTTACATTTGTTGCCCCTTTTTTCTAAGCTGATTAGTAACGAAGCCCATTAACCTGTTAGTTGCTAACGACGGTGGTGTCGTCTTCTCTCACAAAAGGATTTTCTCGGGTTCTTTGATTTTTATTTTAGTTCTTATGGAGCAGGGTTACTTGGTTCTTGCTTCGAATACTCGCATGACTTGACCACTACTTTACATCTAGACCGTAGGCAGCTCAATGCTGTGCAATTATTGTGCAACACTAAAGTCAAACGCATGAATTAGAGGTTGTTTACATAAATTAATTTGAAGCTGGAAAACGTACTAATTGAAGAAAATGGCCATTTGGCACTTGTTGATTTTAATCTGAATCTTTACTCTATATCAAATCCATCAAAGGTCCACTCCGTTGACAATGACCAATGCCTCTCCCCAGAGAGGTCAACAGAGTTCAATCCTTCCTGGTGGTATAACGAAGTTAGAGTTCAATCTTTCTTGGTGGTATATGTAATAGTCAGCACCCGAAAAACAAAATGGAGAGAGTACAATGTGTAATACAAAATCCAAGTAGGATTAACTCGATTGGATTGGACCGAATTAAATTGAATTGAGTTTGGATCAACCCATTGCATTTTGATGGGAACCAATTTAGAAGCTAGTATTGAGTAACCTAATTGATTTAACTTACTCTAATGAATTGTTTTTGAGCAAATTACATATAGACCCCATAGGTTTGGATGTTTACATCCCTAGAATCTATTAAATTACAAACATCCCTTTTGCTTATCACCATTAGTTTTAAGTAAAAAAGAAGAAGATTTGTTTACTCTTAGTTAATCTTCTTATAAGAGAGAGAATTTTGAAAAATATTTCAAAACCTAGGGGTGCAAGTTTGGACCTAGTGGGCTTGACCTACCACCTTATTTTGTCTCGAGCCGGAACAGGGTTGTGATCAAGATTTTGGCCCTAAGGGCAAGTGAGAGCCAAAATATTCAAATAAGGGCCAATGGTGGGTTTGAGATTACTATTTGTCCCATTTTGACCATGATTTTGTCCCTGATCTTGACCTTGATTCTGATATTAATTTTCATCCTAATGTTAAGCTTTATACTAACCATAATCCAAGTCCTAAATTTGACTCTAGGTCATTCTAATACAATGAGTCAACTTAAATTTATATTATCTAAATGATAATAACAAAATAAATAAATAAAATAATGTAAATATTTTCAATCACCAATATTAAAAAAATATTTTCAGCCAATGGTAGGTTGGGGTTTTAGAAAAATATTTAATAGTAAAAGTTAAATTTAACCGAGAAAGTTAACAGAGGGGAGATATTGGAGATATTTGATATATTTGCTAGGTAAGATGGGAAGTAAGTGACATTATCCAACTAAGAGGGGTCTAAGTTCTATTTGTTCAACTAAGAGGGGAGACAAGTGATATTCACCATTGATTTTTTTATTTTTAATTTGTTACATCCTCCATTTTTATTAAATATATTTGTATAACTAATTGTTGCCTTACTTAGAATCAAAATTCTAATCCAACTTAATTATGGTGTTTTAGAACCAATATTCTAATTAAATTGGGATATATTTTAAAATGTATAAATTTAAGGTCACAAATCATTACTCTTAACCTAGGGCATTCTACAATCAAAATTTCAATTAAACTATTTTAGGTCTTTTTAATGATCATTACACAAAATAAGTTTAACTGAGTGTAAATATGTGTACTAGCCCCATACTTCATTCTCGCACCTAAAGGTCCTTTTCAAAATATAAGTTTCCTTGGCCTTCAATGATGTGAAGTATCAAATATCTATTGTATATCTTTTTTATTAACAAATCAATCAAATGAGTACGAAATCATCTTGTAAAGAGATTGATAAATAAATCTTTGCTATATATAATATAATTCGTAGTTTTTTTTCTTCTTTCTAAATAACAATCTTATTTTTCAATCTAGAATTTGCCAAAAATTATTGGTATTATTTGAAAAAAAAAAATTGAAAGAATAAAATTATACTAATCTATTTTTGTCCCTAATCTTGACTCTAATTTTGGGATTGTCACCTTAGGGTTTTAGGTGGGAGTTTGCCGGAAACAACCAGCCCAGAACACACAAACCACAAAAAACAAACACAAAAAACCCCCCAAAACACAAACCAAACCAAAAGGGAGCCACCACACAAACCAAGAAACAACAACGAAAAGAAACAGGAAACCGGCGGCCGACACAAACACAACGAGCGGAACCAAAACAACGGAAGGGGGAACAACCGGACGGACGAGGGGAGGGGGTGCCCCCACCCAAGGGCCCAATCGCCGGGCAGTTGGGATTGCACTTAGGGTTTAGGGGGGGTTTTTATGACATTGTTTTGGCAATGGAGTTAAGAGATCTCCTATATGATCTTCTTCTTACAAAGTGAAAGTTCTTCTTCTTTGCCCATGGATGTTGCACAAAACATTGGTGTGAACCACATTAATTCTTTATGCTGCTTCCTTGTTGTCATTCATGATTTCTTGGAGTTCATTCCAACAGTCTTGCCAACAACTAGGGAGTAGAATGCTACCATTCTATGTTAATGTCGAAGAAAGTATACCTTCTAGTAGCATATTAACTTAGGTTGATATTCATTTATGATTTTTAAGCTAGGGGTATTATTGATCTTACCCATTATAGAAGTGATTAGGGTTGAGAATTTATATTATAAATAACATCTTGGGTCTCCTTAATCATTACACACACTTGCTTTGATTTTCTTCCACATGAAATCAAACAAAGGATTCAAAGGAGTGAGAGGCTTTGGAAGATTGAAGAGCGAAGCTAACGTGAAAGTAACTTATAGATCAACTTCAAATGAAAGGAAGAGATATGATATATGAGGTACTTAATCTTCTATTCAATTAATTATCGAATTCAATTCTTGTATGGGACTGGCCTAGGGTTTGATTAAACCTTGGGTTTTTCCCACCACATGCGTCTTGAACTTGGTAACTGTTGTTTGCCTAGCAGCGATTAGTAGCCAGAGCTACTTCAGATTTTATTTTTTTATTTAAATTTTCTTTTTAGGGTTTTTGTAGGTTGCCTTTGTATACTTCATGTTGTAGGAAAGAAAGAGAACATAAAGAGGAAGGCACAGTGCTCTAAAACTAAACCATTTGTGATTTGTTTATTTCATCAAAAATGAAGAGCTATTGGCAAGCTCGTCTTCTTTATTTATTACATACTCATGAGCTTGATGGATCACTTGCAACTTGCATAGTTACCATTCTCTTAGCTCATCTTTATTTATCATCTACTTAAAGGGTTGATAGATCACTAGCAACTTGTTTATTTGGTATTTTCTATCTCGTCATTTGCTACTTGCTTTCTTACCTTGCTCTATGCCATCTTGCTGTTGTTGATGTTGTTGCGTTCCATGTCTCTCCTCACAGTGTCGTTGGCATTGCTGTTGTTGATGTGGGTCTCTATTTTGTTGTTGGCAATGTTGCTCACATTGTTGGTGTTCTCTGCGAGGATCTTGTTGGCGTTGATTCTCTTCATCATGTTGACTATGCTCCTTAGATCTCCCCTCACAACTTTTGCGACATTGTTGTTGTTGCAATGGGTCTCTTTGTTGTTGTTGGCAATGCCTCTTGCATTGTTGGTGTTGACTACGAGGATTGTGTTGGCTTTCTTCATTTTTATCCCGACCCCTCTCTTCGGATCCATCTTCACAGTGTTTGTGGCATTGTTGTTGCTGCCTTGGGTCTCTCTCTTGTTGTTGGCATTGCCTATGACATTGTTGTTGTCGTGTATGAGCATTTTGTTGATTATCCTTATCTTCATCCCAACTTCTCACGTCAGATAACTCATCACAACGCCTTTGGCATTGTTGTTGCTCCCTTGGGTGTCTTTCTTGTTGCTGGCATCGCCTCTGGCATTGTTGGTGTTGTCTATGAGGATTATGTTGATTATTTTCATTCTCATCCCAACCCCTCTCTTCAAATCTTTCCTCGCAGTGTCTTTGGCATTGTTGTTGATGCCTAGGTTCTCTTTCATGTCGCTGGCATCGCCTCTGGCATTGCTGGTATTGTCTATGAGGATTGTGGTTGTTATCTTCATCTTCATCCTCAGACCTCTCCTCACAACGTCTTTGGCATTGTTGTTGTTGCCTTGTGTCTTGCTCATGTTGCTGGCATTGCCTCTGGCATTGCTGGTGTCGTCTTTGAGGACTGTGTTGGTTATCTTCATCCTCACCCCAACTCCTGTCCTCTGAGCTCTCTTCACAACGTCTTTGACATTGTTGTTGTTGCCTTTGATCTCTCTCCTGTTGTTGGCACCGCCTTTGGCATTGTTGGTGTTGTTTATGAGGGTTGTGTTGGTTGTTTTCATTCTTGTCCCAACCCATCTCCTCTGATCTCTCCTCACAGCGTCTTTGGCATTGTTGTTGTTGCCTTGGATTTCTAGCTTGTTGCTGGCATTGCCTTTGACATTGTTGATATCTTCCATGAGGATTGTGTTGGTTATTTTCATCCTCATCCCATCTTCTTACGTTAGATCTCCCCTCACAACATCTTTGGCATTGTTGTTGTTGCCTTGGATTTCTGGCTTCTTGTTGGCATTGCCTCTGGCATTGCTGATATCTTTGATGAGAAACGAGTTGGTTGGTTTCCTCTTCAATCCAACCCCTTTCCTTAGAGCTATCCTCACAACCTCTTTCGCATTGTTGTTGCTGCCTTGCGTCTCTTTCATGTTGTTGGCAATGCCTTTGGCATTGTTGGGGTTGCCTTTGAGGATTTTGTTGGTTATCTTCATCTTCATCCTGACTTCTCTCCTCACAACGTCTTTGGCATTGTTGTTGTCGCATTGGGTCTCTTTCTTGCTGTTGGCAACGCCTTTGGCATTGGTGGTATTGTCTAGGAGGATCACGTTGGTTATCTTTTTCTCCTGCCAAACCTCTCTCCTCACAGTGTCTCTGGCATTGTAGTTGCTGTTTTGGGTCTCTCTCATGTTGCTGGCATCGCCTTTGGCATTGCCTTCGATGATCTTGCTGATTATTTTTTAGCTCATGGCCGTCATCCCATCCCTGCCCCTCAGATCTTATCTCGCAACGTGTTAGGCATTGTTCCATTTGGAGTGGGTTTCGTTCCTGTTGCTCGCAGCGCCTCTCACATTGTCGATATTCTCTTCGTGAATCACGCTGATTGTCAAGTTCCTCGTAGCGTCTTTGCTCTTCGCATCTACGTTGGCAATGCTGTTGCTGACGAGGATCTTGCTCTTGCTGCTGGCAACGACGTTGGCATTGTTTTGATTCTCTCCTTGGGCCATGTCGGTCTTCTCCCTTAATTTGAATTGCAGCGAGAGAGAAGGTAGCAGACAGAAGGAAGAGGGAGAGGAGTAAGAGAAGAGAACATAACTTTGTTGCTCTGAAATCCATGTTCATAACAAAGAAGGTATCAATCATTGGGTGAAGATTACGGTTGGGGATTTGGCTCTATTTATAATGGTGAACTAGTACTCAAATTTGCTTACCCTACCAACATCAAAAGCGAATGTGTGGCAGACATTACAAGTAGGTCGATTAAGGTCGAAATTCAATCTCACACTAACGCGTCGCTCATCCTGAAGAATCCCTATGGCATAAACTATGGAACAGAGGATTCTGGTGCGCCCCAAATGAGCGATTACCATGCTTATGGATGCCAAGTGGAGGAGTTTTTTGGTTACAATTTGGAGATAATTGTGGAAGCAGGAGTTTTTCCTGGGAAGAAGCAAAGGTAGGAGTAGTTTTGATGTAGATGATTCAAAGTTCCGATCCTCCATTGATGATTCAACACTTCAGCTAGCCCGGCGAACCTCAATTCAAAAAAAAAAAAAAAAAACACAGAATCCAAGTCATATTAACTTGATAAGATTGAATCAAATTAAATTGAGTTGAATGAGTTAACCAATTACAATTCTAATCGGATCCCATTTAGAAGCCATTAGAATTAGTTGTAACAAACCCTAGAATCCATTAAATTATAAACGTTCCTTGTGTCTAACACCAACTTTTTTTTTTTTGGGTATATTAGTTTCAAGTGAAAAAGAAATATTTATCTTTGCTGAATCTAAAAAAAAAAAAACTCCAAAAACCATCATTGTTCCTCGTCGCCTTCTCTGTCTTTTTTTTTTCCTCTTGAAAAATTGAAACCGGTTTGAAGGTAAGATAGAGCAGTATAAAAATTCCAAAATAGATTAGACTGCTAAGTCATTAGTTAATTCCATTATTCAAGTAGTAAAGGCACGGTTAATATATAATTTGAAATATAGGGATAGTAAACATAATAAAATAAATTCCAATGGTGTAAATATAATAGTTTACAAGCCCAGATGATGTATGTATAATTTGCTCTTTAGTTTTAAATGAGTATTAGTGCAAATGTGTTATCCAAACGGACGATGCAACAAAAGTAAACAAGTCTAAAGTTTGCTGCAAGAGATAAAATTTCTGAAATGATTCCCATGCATAACAATCAAGGGCAATTTGTTTGCCCTGCAAGACCATGCAAAATAACCGCTTGGTAATCAGAATTAAGTTGAAGATCCTGAATTCCTAAAGATATGGCCAGAATTAGGCCATCGTATGGCCTCTAGTTCAACTAAAATCACTGAAACTGTTAGACTACTTTTGCAGTGAGCTACTAAAAAGCCATTCTCTGGATTCCAAAGAAGACAACCTCTACCACCAGCATGAGACTTTGGCTCCCAAGAACCGTCTACTAAGAGCTGGAAAACACCATTGTTGTCTACCGTATGTGGGTATTCTTCTTGTTGAGTATCAAAAACTTGCACTATTGTGAACCTTTGAGCTGGATTTTAGCAATAAAGGATTGAAAAGTAAGCATGGTATTATGAACTGAAGGAGCAGAATGTTTAAATAAAGTTGTATTCCTAGATTTCCATATACACCAAGCCATTACACTCAGATATTTGATTCACTAAATGCATATTACTAGAGATACCAAAGTGGGAAGATACAAATTCCATCCAAGCATGAAAAGTTTTACAAGAATGTGCATTTGAAGATAGAAAACTGAGTTGCATTTGGTCCTTGTCATATGTGACCCGAATTCTTGTACCTAACATTGAAAAATGACCTGCATCAACGTACTTTGGTGGACAACCTAACTTATATTAGTTGTCGACACTTAATTTTTTTTAGCTTAAGAAGCTTTAATTTCATTCTCTCTCAATATTTAGGACTGATATGAAACTATATCTTATTATTAAGTTAGAACTGCAACCACACCAAAATCAAGTAGTTTCAGATTTGAGTTACACCATCATTATCTAGAACCAATTGAAACTTAACTGAATAATCAAATCAAACCAATTGACAACCTTATATGTAGGCATCAAAATGATCCAGCCAAAAAAGAAATGTTTGTATCCAAACGGGCAAAGTTTGCAAGAATGTACATTTGAAGATAGAAGAATAACTTGCATTTGGTCATTGTCATATGTGACCCGAGTTCTTGTACCTGACATTGAAAAATGACTTACTTTTTCGTATTTTGGTGGGCAACATAAAATGACATAAATCATGAAATTTGTGATGGAAGCAGAAAGGGTACAATCCCAAATTTTGTCAATGATATTGTTTTCTGGTTGGGGACGGGTGTATGGTACAACCCAACCCAATGGGTTGACACGTTTATCAGATTAAACTCTATAAATCTATAGATGCATTATAATATTTGGGATTGTCACCTTAAGGTTTTGGGTGAGAGTTTTTATGACTTGTTTTGGCAATGGGGTTAAGAGACCTCCTTTGTGATCTTCTTCCTACAAAGTGAAAGTTCTTTGCCCATGGATGTTGCACATAACATTGGTGTAAACCACATTAATTCTTTATACTGCTTTCATGTTGTCGTTCATGATTTCTTGGTGTTCATTCCAACAGCTTTCATTTGTCTCAAGAAGCCCTTATTCACTCACCCTTTGAGTGTGCAAATGATAATAATGTTTTTAGCTGTGTTGCCATATGGGAGGAGTTAATGGAGTTGGGTCTGTGGACTTAACTAATACTAGCCTATTACTTAGTCATTCAGGATTTTTAGACTGGGGGTATTACTGATCTGACCCATTATAGAAGTGGTTAGGGTTGAGGATTTATATTATAAATAACATCTTGGATCTCTTTAGTCATTATGCACACTTGGTTTGATTTCCTTCCACATGAAATCAAAAAACAAAGTATTCAAAGGGAGTAAGAGGCTTTGGAAGATTCAAGAGCAACAATGCTAACGTGAAAGTAACTTATAGATAGACTACAAATGAAAGGAAGGGATATGACACACTTAATCTTCTATTCAATTAATTGTCAAATTCAATTCTTGTATGGGACGGGACTGATCTAGGGTATGATTAAACCCTAGGTTTTTCCCACCACATGGGTCTCAAACTTGGTAGCTGTTGTTTGGCTAGCAGTTGTTGCCAGGTTAGTAGCCAGAGCTACTTCAGATTTTATTATGATTATTATTATTATATTTTTTAATTTTATTTTTAGGGTTTTTGTAGATTGCCTTTGTATACTTTATGTACTTGGAAAGAAAGAGAACATAAAGAGCAAGGCTCAGTGTTCTAAAACTAAATCATTTGTTTATTTCATCAAAAATGAGGAGCTATTGGCAAGCTCGTCTTCTTTATTTATTACAGACTCATGAGCTTGATGAATCACTTGCAACTTGCATAGTTAGCATTCTTTAGCTCATCTTTATTTATCATCTACGCATAGGCTTGATGGATCACTAGCAACTTGTTTATTTGGTATCTTCTATCTCGTCATTTGCTACTTGCTTTCTTACCATGCTCTACGTCATCCTGTTGTTGCTGATGTTGTTGCTTTTCATGTCTCTCCTCACAGTGTCGTTGGCACTGTTGTTGTTGATGTGGTTCTCCCCCTTGTTGTTGGCAATGTTGCTCACATTGTTGGTGTTCTCTGCGAGGATCTTGTTGGCGTTGGTTCTCTTCACCATATTGTCTATGCTCCTTAGATGTCTCCTCACAACTTCTGCGACATTGCTGTTGTTGCATTGGGTCTCTTTGTTGTTGGCAGCGCCTCTCGCATTGCTGGTGTTGACTAGAAAGATTGCGTTGACTTTCTTCATTTTTATCCCGACCCCTCTCTTCGGATCCATCTTCACAGTGTTTGTGGCATTGTTGTTGCTGCCTTGGGTCGCTCTCTTGTTGTTGGCAATGTCTATGACATTGCTGTTGTCGCGTATGAGCATTTTGTTTACGATCCTTATCTTCATCCCAACTTGTCACCTCAGATAACTCATCACAACGCCTTTGGCATTGTTGTTGCTCCCTTGGGTCTCTTTCTTGTTGTTGGCATCGCCTTTGGCATTGCTGGTGTTGCCTATGAGGATTATGTTGATTATTTTCATTCTCATCCCAACCCCTCTCTTCAAATCCTTCCTTGCAGTGTCTCTGGCATTGTTGTTGCTGCCTAGGTTCTCTTTCATGTCGCTGGCATCGTCTCTGGCATTGCTGGTATTGTTTATGAGGATCATGGTTGTTATCTTCATCCTCATCCTCAGACCTCTCCTCACAACGTCTTTGGCATTGTTGTTGTTGCCTTGTGTTTTGCTCATGTTGCTGGCATTGCCTCTGGCATTGCTGGTGTCGTCTATGAGGATTGTGTTGGTTATCTTCCTCTTCATCCATACTCGTCTCCTTTGAGCTCTCCTCACAGCTTCTTTGACATTGTTGATGCTGCCTTTGGTCTCTCTCCTGTTGTTGGCACCGCCTCTGGCATTGTTGGCGTTGTCTATGAGGATTGTGTTGGTTGTCTTCATTCATATCCCAACCCATCTCCTCTGATCTCTCCGCACAACGTCTTTGGCATTGTTGTTGTTGTCTTGGATTTCTAGCTTGTTCTTGGCATTGCCTTTGACATTGTTGATGTCTTCCATGAGGATTTTGTTGGTTATCTTCATCCTCATCCCATCTTCTTACGTCAGATCTCTCCTCACAGCGTCTTTGGCATTGTTGTTGTTGCCTTGGATTTCTAGCTTGTTGTTGGCATTGCCTCTGGCATTGCTGATATCTTCTATGAGAATCGTGTTGGTTGGTTTCCTCCTCAATCAAACCCCTTTCCTTAGAGCTATCCTCACAGCGTCTTTCGCACTGTTGTTGCTGACTTGGGTCTCTTTTATGTTGCTGGCATCGCCTTTGGCATTGTTGGGGTTGTCTATGAGGATTGTGTTGGTTATCTTCATCTTCATCAGGACTTCTCTCCTCACAATGTCTTTGGCATTGTTGTTGTTGCATTGGGTCTCTTTCTTGCTGTTGGCAACGCCTTTGGCACTGGTGGTATCGTCTTGGAGGATTGCTTTGGTTATCTTTTTCTCCACCCGAACCTCTCTCCTCACAGTGTCTTTGGCATTGTAGTTGCTGTTTTGGGTCTCTCTCATGTTGCTGGCATCGCCTTTGGCATTGCCTCCGTTGATCTTGCTGGTTATTTTTTAGCTCATGGCCCTCATCCCATCCCTGCCTCTCAGATCTTATCTCGCAACGT
This sequence comes from Hakea prostrata, assembly GCF_041222555.1. Taxonomy (NCBI): domain Eukaryota; kingdom Viridiplantae; phylum Streptophyta; class Magnoliopsida; order Proteales; family Proteaceae; genus Hakea; species Hakea prostrata. The sequence continues at coordinate 45,773,224 of NC_142609.1, read as the reverse complement.
GTTAGGCACTGTTCCATTTGGCGTGGGTTCCGTTCCTGTTGCTCGCAACGCCTCTCACATTGTCGATATTCTCTTCGTGAATCACGCGGATTGTCAAATTCCTCATAGCGCCTTTGCTCTTCGCATCGACGTTGGCAATGTTGTTGCTGACGAGGATCTTGCTCTTGCTGCTGCGGCAACGACGTTGGCATTGTTGAGATTCTCTCCTTGGGCCACGTTGGTCTTCTCCCTTAATTTGAATTGCAGCAAGAGAGAAGGTAGCAGACAGAAGGAAGAGGGAGAGGAGTAAGGGAAGAGAACGTAACTTTGTTGCTTTGAAATCCATGTTCATAACAAAGAAGGTATCAATCACTGGGTGAAGATTATGTTTGGGGATTTGGCTCTATTTATAATGGTGAACTAGTACTCAAATTTGCTTACCCTACCAACATCAAACGCAAATGTGTGGCAGACATTACAGGTAGGTCGATTAGTGTCGAAATTCAATCTCACACTCCCACGTCGCCTCATCCTGAAGAATCCCTCTGGCATAAACTACGGAATAGAGGATTATGGAGCGCCCCAGATGAGCGATTACCATGCTTATGGATGCCATGTGGAGGAGTGTTTTTGGTTACAATTTGGAGATTATTGTGGAAGCAGTTGTTTTTCTTGAGAAGAAGCAGAGGTAGGAGAATATCGATGCAGATGATTCAAAGTTCCGATCCTCCATTGATGATTCAACCATTCTGAAAGGTAAAGACGTAAAGTTATAGATTTGCATCTCTGTTTACCCATCTTCTTCCTCTTCGTCTTCCTTCTCGAAGTACATCACCTGCAAGGCATAATATCCAAGAAATCCTTAAGAGGAAAAAAAAACTTCGTAGAAGGAAATGGAGCAACGAAAAGTGTTCGACATTAAAATTCAAAAAGGGATTTCTAGGGTTTATGCTGGACAACACCCATGCCTTCAAATGGCGTTGTTCAACGACAAACTGTATCGAAAGAGACAGAAATATTGACCAATTCATCCCTAGTTAATATGTAATTCTATCTTTATCCATATATTTTCATTATTTACATGTATGACCCTTTTGTTCTTAGCTATTGATAACTAAGCCCCATTATTTTAGTTATCCCGTTACTTGCAAACGACGGCGGTGTTTTGAATCTTTAGATCATGTTAGGATAAAATGACAATATGATCCTCATCTTCTTGGTCTTTTCCCGCAATGGGATTTTCTCAGGTTTAAGGGTGTCCATCTCACGTAAGGGTCCTAGTTAGAAATCTCGACAAAATATTAAATTGGAGTAACTGGAGGGGTTTCTGAATTGGCAGAAGACCAATGTCTCCAAGTAGAAGGTCAGAGTTCTTATTCTTTAGAGCCAAGAGCGAAGCTCCACGTTGTATTTAAATTATATGTAATAGTTACCTGCTACCCCTTGTGGAGTAGTCAAAGGTGTGGCCGTCAGCTAGCCCGAGCAAACCTCAATTCAAAAAAAGAGCACCGAATCCAAGTCATATTTACTTGATAGGATTGGATCAAATTAAATTGACTTAAGTTTGGGTCAACAGTTACAATTCTAATCGGATCCATTTAGTTGTAAAAACCCTAGAATCCATTAAATTATAAACGTTCCTTGTGTCTATCACCAACTTTTTTTTTTTTTTTTTTTTTTGGGTATATTAAATAACCATTTGGCAATCAGAATTAAGTTGAAGATCCTGGGATTCCTAAAGATATGGCCAGAATTAGGCCATTGTATGGCCTCCAGTTCAACTAAAATCACTGAAACTGTTAGACTACTTTTGCACTGAGCTACTAAAAAGCCATTTTCTGGATTCCAAAGAAGACAAGCTCTACCACCAGCATGAGACTTTGGCTCCCAATTAAGAACCATTGTTGTCAACCGTATGTGGGTATTCTTCTTGTTGAGTATCAAAAACTTGCATTGTTGTGAACTTTGAGCTGGATTTTAGCAATAAAGGGTTGAAAACTAAGCATGGTATTATGAACTGAAGGAGCAGAATGTTTAAATAAAGTTGTATTCCTAGAGTTTCATATACACCAAGCCGTTACACTCGATATTTGATTCACTAAATGCACATTACTAGAGATACCAAAAATGGGAAGATACAAATTCCATCCAAACATGAAAAGTTTTACAAGAATGTGCATTTGAAGATAGAAAAGTGAGTTGCATTTGGTCATATGTGACCCAAATTCTTGTACTTAACATTGAAAAATGACTTGCATCGACGTACTTTGGTGGACAACCTAACTGAGCTGAATTGAAGAAAGTGATGGAAGCAGATGGGGCCCAAGCTTGAACTATTTTTCCCAATCAAACTCTATAGATCTGTAGAGACATTGTGAGATTTGGGATGGTCACCTTAGGATTTTAAGTGACAGTTTTATCACAATTGAGCAACAAAGAAATAAATAAATAAATAATAAAGAAAAAAGTGAGAGTTTTAAAAGAATTGTTTTGCTTATCACCATTATTTTTAAGTAGAAAAGAAAGAAGATATATTTACTCTTGTTGAATCTTCTTATAAGTGAGAAAATTTTGAAAAATATTTCAGAAGCTAAGGGTGCAAGTTTGGAGTTGGTGGCCCTAACTCGCTGCCTTGTTTTGCTATGAGCCAAAATAGGGCAAAGGCCAAAATATTCAAATAAGGGCCAAGGGTGGGCTTGAGATTACTATTTGCCCCATTTTGACGTTGATTATTTCCTTGACCTTGACTTTAATTTTGGCCTTGATTTTAATCTTAACTTTCATCCTAATGTTAAGCTTTATACTAACCATAATTCAAGTCCTAAATTTAAACCTAGGTTATTCTAATACAATGAGTCTATTTAGATTTATATTATTAACATTTTTTAATTTCTTTTTCTGTTATAATTTTATAAAAAAAATAAATGATTTATTTTTTATTTTTAATTTGTCATGATAAACATAGACTTTTTTTTTCTTTTCTTTTGTTGTTGCCATTTAGTAAAAGTAAATGATTTATTTATTTATTTATTTTTAATATGTTACGATAAAAATTGACTAAGTCATTTGTTACATCCTATATTCTTATTAAATATATTTGTAAAACTAATTGTTGCCTAAGAATCAAAATTATAATCCAATTTAATTATGATGTTTTAGAACCATAATTCTAATTAAATTGAAACACATTTTAAAATACATAAATTTAGGGTTACAATTCATTTCTCTTAACCTAGGACATTCTACGATCAAAATTTCAATTAAACTATTCTAAGTATTTTTTAATGTGATCATTACACAAAATAAGTTTAACGGAGTGCAAATATGTGTACTAGCTTCATACTATAAATTATAGTTGAAAAGCAATTCAAATCATTCTCGCACTTAAATGTACTTTTCAAAATATAAGGTTCCTTATCCTTCAATGATGTGAATTATCTATCAATTGTATATCTTTTTATTAATGAATCAATGAAATGAATATGAAATCAACTTGCAAAGAAATTGAGAAAGAAAAAAAAAATCATTTCTATAATATAATTCGTAGGTTTTTTTTTTTTTTAAATAACAATCTTATTTTTCAATCTAGAATTTGCCAAAAATTATTCGTATTATTTGAAGAAGAAAAAGAAAAAAAAGATTTGAAAGAACAAAATTACACTAGCCTATGTTTTGTCCCTAAATTTGGTCCTCATTCCCTACGTATCTGAAAGAGAATCAAGTAACGCAATAGCCTTCAAACAATCTGATTTGATTAAGAAAGGCCACATTCCAAAATTCAAAGTGAAAACTAACCTGACTTCACAGTGAGCTTTCATACTGGTCGCCTCCTTTGCCATCGCCTTGCAGAGAGGAGAATTAGTGACTGAAACCTTGAAAGGATGCTCTCTCATGGCCAAATCATATTTCTTCTTCATTAAGCGCACCCATAGAGTATCGTGTTGCATGTAACCTCATGTCAGCTTCATTACAAAAGCTCTATTCATCAGGATAGATTCCTGAAGCCAAGCTCGCCATCTTGTTTAATTATTTTTGTTTACTCATTCAAAGCTCATCATATCTTTTAATTTAAGAAGCTTATATTAGTCGTTGACACTTAATTTTTTAGCTTGAGAAGCATTTAACTCATTCTCTCAATATTTAGGACTGATATGAAACTATATCTTACTATCGAGTTAGAACTGCAACCAAACCAAAACCAAGTAGGTTCAGATTTGAGTTACATCATCATTATCTAGAACCAATAGAAACTAAACTGAATAATCAAAATCAAACCAATTGACACCCTTATATGCAGGCATCAAAACGATCTTGCCAAAAAAGAAATGTTTGTATCCACTTTGAAGAATGTACATTTGAAGCCAGAAAAATGAGTTGCATTCTGTCATTGTCATATGTGACCCGAGTTTTTCTACCTGACATTGAAAAATGACTTGCATTTTTATTTTGGTGGGCAATCTAAATGACCAAAATGGTGAAATCTAGGATGGAAGCAGAAGGAGTACAATCCCGAATTTTGTCAGTGATCTTGTTTTTTTTTTTGGGAGGGGTGTTTGGTACCACCCAACCCAATGGGGTGACCCGTTTATCAGATTAAACTCTATAAATCTGTGGATGGATTATAAGATTTGGGATTATCACCTTAGGGTTTTGGGTGAGATTTGTTATGACTTGTTTTGGCAATGGGGTTAAGAGACCTCCTTTGTGATCTTCTTCCTACAAAGTGAAAGTTCTTTTTCTTTACCCATGGATGTTGCACATAACATTGGTGTAAACCACATTAATTCTTTATACTGCTTCCATGTTATCGTTCATGATTTCTTGGTGTTCATTCCAACAGTCTTGACAACAACTAGGGAGTAGAATGCTGCCATTCTATGTTAATGTAAAGTGCAGCTTTCATTTGTCTCAAGAAGCCCTTTTTCACTCACCCTTTGCGTGTGCAAATGATAATAATGTTTTTAGTTGTGTTGCCATATGGGAGGAGTTAATGGAGTTGGATGTGTGGACTTAACTAATACTAGCCTAATACTTAGGTCCATATTCATTTAAGATTTTTAGACTGGGGGTATTACTGATCTGACCCATTATAGAAGTGGTTAGGGTTGAGGATTTATATTATAAATAACATCTTGGATCTTTTTAGTCATTACGCACACTTGGTTTGATTTCCTTCCACATGAAATCAAAAAACGAAGTATTCAAAGGGAGTAAGAGGCTTTGGAAGATTCAAGAGCAATGCTAACATGAAAGTAACTTATAGATCGACTACAAATGAAAGGAAGAGATATGACATACTTAATCTTCTATTCAATTAATTGTCAAATTCAATTATTGTATGGGATTGGTCTAGGATATGATTAAACCCTAGGTTTTTCCCACCACATGGGTCTCGACTTGGTAACTGTTGTTCGCCTAGCAGCTGTTGCCATGTTAGTAGCCAGAGCTACTTCAGATTTTCTTTCTTTTTTTTTATAATTTTCTTTTTAGGGTTTTTGTAGGTTGCCTAGGTATACTTTATTTAGTTGGAAAGAAAGAGAACATAAAGAGGAAGGCACAATGTTCTAAAACTAAATTATTTGTTTATTTCATCAAAAATGAGGAGCAACCATTTGTTTATTTCATCAAAAATGAGGAGCTATTGGCAAGCTCGTCTTCTTTATTTATTACAGACTCATGAGCTTGATGGATCACTTGCAACTTGCATAGTTAGCATTCTCTTAGCTCATCTTTATTTATCATCTACTCACAGGCTTGATGGATAACTAGCAACTTGTTTATTTGGTATCTCCTATCTCGTCATTTGCTACTTGCTTTCTTACCTTGCTCTATGTCATCCTGTTGTTGTTGATGTTGTTGCTTTTCATGTCTCTCCTCACAGTGTCGTTGGCACTGTTGTTGTTGATGTGGGTCTCTCTCTTGCTGTTGGCAATGTTGCTCACATTGTTGGTGTTCTCTGCGAGAATCTCGCTGGTGTTGGTTATGTTCATCGTGCTGACTATGCTCTTCAGATCTCCCCTCACAACGTCTGCGACATTGTTGTTGTTGCATTGGGTCTCTTTGTTGTTGTTGGCAGCGCCTCTCGCATTGCTGGTGTTGACTACGAGGATTGTGTTGGCTTTCTTCATTTTTATCCTGACCCCTCTCTTCGGATCCATCTTCACAGTGTTTGCGGCATTGTTGTTGCTGCCTTGGGTCTCTCTCTTGTTGTTGGCATTGCCTATGACATTGTTGTTGTCGTGTAGGAGCATTTTGTTTATTATCCATATCTTCATCCCAACTTCTCACCTCAGATAACTCATCACAACGCCTTTGGCATTGTTGTTGCTCCCTAGGGTCTCTTTCTTGTTGTTGGCATTGCCTCTGGCATTGTTGTTGTTGTCTATGAGGATTATGTTGATTATTTTCATTCTCATCTAAACCCCTCTTTTCAAATCTTTCCTTGCAATGCCTTTGGCATTGTTGTTGCTGCCTAGGTTCTCTTTCCTGTTGTTGGCATTGCCTCTGGCATTGCTGGTATTGTCTATGAGGATCGTGGTTGTTATCTTCATCCTCGTCCTCAGACCTCTCCTCACAACGTCTTTGGCATTGTTGTTGTTGCCTTGTGTCTTGCTCATGTTGCTGGCATTGCCTCTGGCATTGCTGGTGTCGTCTATGAGGATTGTGTTGGTTATCTTCATCCTCACCCCAACTCCTCTCCTTTGAGCTCTCTTCACAACGTCTTTGACATTGTTGGTGTTGCCTTTGGTCTCTCTCCTGTTGTTGGCACTGCCTCTGGCAAATTTGGTGTTCTCTATGAGGATTGTGTTGGTTGTCTTCATTCTTGTCCCAGCCCATCTCCTCTGATCTCTCCTCACATCGTCTTTGGCATTGTTGTTGTTGCCTTGGATTTCTAGCTACTTGTTGGCATTGCCTTTGACATTGCTGATGTCTTCCATGAGGATTGTGTTGGTTATTTTCATCCTCATCCCATTTTCTTACGTCAAATCTCTCCTCACAGCGTCTTTGGCATTGTTGTTGTTGCCTTGGATTTCTAGCTTCTTCTTGGCATTGCCTCTGGCATTGCTGATAGCTTCTATGAGAATCATGTTGGTTGGTTTCCGCTTCAATCCAACCCTTTTCTTTAGAGCTATCCTCACAGCGTCTTTCGCATTGTTGTTGTTGCGTTGGGTCTCTCACTTGTTGTTGGCATCGCCTCTGGCATTGTTGGGGTTGCCTATGAGGATTGTGTTGGTTATCTTCATCCCGACTTCTCTCCTCACAATGTCTTTGGCATTGTTGTTGTTGCATTGGGTCTCTTTCTTGCTGTTTGCAATGCCTTTGGCACTGGTGGTATCGTCTAGGGGGATCGCTTTGGTTATCTTTTTCTCCACCCGAACCTCTCTCCTCACAGTGTCTTTGGCATTGTGTTAGGCACTGTTCCATTTGGCGTGGGCTTTGTTCCTGTTGCTCGCAGTGCCTCTCACATTGTCGATATTCTCTTCGTGAATCACGCGGATTGTCAAGTTCCTCATAGTGCCTTTGCTCTTCGCATCTACGTTGGCAATGTTGTTGCTGACGAGGATCTTGCTCTTGCTGCTGGCAACGACGTTGGCATTGTTGAGATTCTCTCCTTGGGCCACGTCGGTCTTCTTCCTTAATTTCAATTTCAGCGAGAGAGAAAGTAGCAGACAAAAGGAAGAGGGAGAGGAGTAAGAAAAGAGAACGTAACTTTGTTGCTCTGAAATCCATGTTCATAACAAAGAAGGTATCAATCACTGGGTGAAGATTACAGTTGGGGATTTGGCTCTATTTATAATGGTGAACTAGGACTCAAATTTTCTTACCCTACCAACATCAAAGGCGAATGTGTGGCAGACATTATAGGTAGGTCAATTAGTGTTGAAATTCAATCTCACACTACCGCGTTGCATCATCCTGAAGAATCCCTCTTGGCATAAACTACGGAACAGCGGATTGTGGAGTGCCCCAAATGAGCGATTACCATGCTTATGGATGCCGATTGGAGGAGTTTTTTGGTTACAATTTGGAGATAATTGTGGAAGCAATGATTTGTAAACCTAATGAATTTAAATTAATCAATGAATTTTTTTTACCAAATTATATATACACCTTCTTGCACGTTTACAACCCCTAGAATCTAATAAATTATAAACGTTCCTTATGTCTATCACCAAATTTTTTTCGGTACATTGCACCGTTAGTTTCAAGTGAAAAAGAAATATTTATACTTGTTGTATCTTATGAAAAAAAATTTAAAAATATACTCCAAAAACCATCCTTGTTCCTCGTCACCTTCTTTGTCTTTCTTTTTTCCTCTTGAAAATTTGAAACTGGTTTCAAGGTATGTATAATAATATAGTAATATAGAAATTTCAAAATAGATTAGACTGCTGAGTCATTAGTTAACCCCGTTAACCCCATTGTACAAGTAGTAGACGCATGGTTAATATATAAAACATAGAGGGAATAAACATAATAGAATAAAATTCTAGTGGTGTAATAGAATATATAATTTGATAGAGTGTTAACATTAGTTAACCCATTGTTCTAGTAGTAGAGGCACGGTTAATATATAATTTGAAATATAGGGATGGTAAACATGATAGAATAAATTTCAATGGTGTAAATATAATCGTTTACAAATCCCAAAGAATGTATATATAATTTGCTTTTTTTTTTTTTTTTTTTTTGGTACATTATAATTTTTTCTTTATTTTTTTATTATGAGTATTAGTGAATTCCATATAAGGTCTTTTTTTGGCCTTACGCTTTAATTATTTTAGATAACTCATGCAAATTTTATCATATCTTTCAATTTAAGAAGCTTCAATAAGTGGTTGACTCTTAAATTTTGAACTTAAAGAGCTTTAGTCACCGAACCAAAATCGAGTATGTTCAGATTTTGGTTATACCATCATTATCTGAAACCAATTGAAACTGGACCAAATAACCAAAATTGAACCAATTGACACCCTTATTGTAAGGCATCAAAAGTATCTTTCCAAAAAAAATGTTGGTATCTAAGCAGGCAAAGTTTTACTTGTTTTTTTTTTTTTTTTTTTTTTTCCAATCAAAGGATGAAAAGATTCATTAATTGAAAAATGCCAGATCTAAGGATCTGAAGGAGAGAACCAAAGAGTTAATTACAAACATCAGTGGAATGCTCCACTAAAGTCTACCTAAACTAAAGCTACGAGCGCCTAGGGTTAAAAAGTCTGCAAATGTGTTATCCAAACGAACGATGCAACAAAGATAAACAAGTCTAAAGTTTGCTGCAAGAGATAAAATTACTGAAATGATTCCCATGCATAACCAATCAAGGGCAATTTGTTTGCCCTGCAAGACCAAAATAACCGCTTGGCAATTAGAATTAAGTTGAAGATCCTGGATCCTAAAGATATGGCTAGAATGAGGCCACCATATGGCTTCCAGTTCAACTAAAATCACTGAAACTGTAAGACTATTTTTGCACTGAGCTACTAAAAAGCCACCCTCTGGATTCTAAAGAAGACAACCTCTACCACCAGCATGAGACTTTAGCTCCCAAGAACCATCTACAAAGAGCTGGAAAAGACCATATTGTTGTCTACCGTATGTGGGTATTCTTCTTGTTGAGTATCAAAAACTTGCATTATTGTGAACCATTGAGCTGGATTTTAGCAATAAAGGATTGAAAAGTAAGCATGGTATTATGAACTGAAGGAGGAGAATGTTTAAATAAAGTTGTATTCCTAGCCATATATACCAAGCCATTGGACTCCATATTTCATTCACTAAATGCATATTACTTACTAGAGATACCAAAATCATGAGAAGATACAAATTCCATCCAAACTGGAAAAGTTTTACAAGAATGTGTATTTGAAGATAGAAAAATGAGTTGCATTTTGTCCTTGTCATATGTGACCCGAATTCTTGTACCTAGACTTTGAAAAATGATCTGCATCAACGCATTTTGGTGGACGACCTAACTGAGGTAAATCATGAAATCTGTGATGGAAGCAGATGGGGTCCAAGCCCGGATTCCGTCCATGCCACTAACCTCGTTTTCTTTTCTTTTCTTTTTTTTTTTTCTTTTGCGGGGGTGGGGGAGGGGATAATAGTATATCCTGATCTGATGGCTTGACCTGTTACTGTATAGATCTATAGAGACATTGTGAGATTTGGGATGTTAGTGTTAGGATTTTAAGTGACTGTTTTATCACAGTTGAGCAACAAATAAATAAATAATAAAAGTTTGAGAGTTGTTAAAAAATTGTTTTGCTGATCGTATTCAGAGATCTCCTTTGTAATTTCTTTCTTGTAAGATAAAAGTTTTACTTCTTTGCCTGTAGATATCGCACATCACGTTGGTGTGGATGACATTAATTCTTTGTATTGCTTAGATTTGTTTTTTTGTTTCCTTTAGTGATTTCTTGGCGTTCATCTAAGAATCTTGACAACAACTAGGGAGTAGAATGCTACCATTCTATTTTAATGTCAAAGATAGTACACCTCCTAGTAGAGGGATTACATATATAAGGTTGCCTCCTTATAGTGCCGACCTACCCAACACTCTGCCCCTGTGTAGTGCTCTTTACCTCTTCTAAGAACACACTAGTATTAGAAATTCTCATTCTTTGGTCGTCAAATGGTGCAAAATCATTGCATTATTGTTTTTGTCCCCCGGTCCACACTTTCCTTCCTTCCGTTATCTATGGTTCTTCTGTTGAATGCAATAGTTCATCTTTCCATTTCCTTAGCTGAATCTTTGATCCTTCTGTTTCCATTAGGATGATCTGCTCCATCTTCGGGTAGTTTAATAGGTTCCTAATATAATAAATTGTAAAGTGCAGCTTTCATTTTTCTCAAGAAGTCCTTATCAATCACTCTTTGCCTTTGCAAATGAGAATAATGTTTATAGCCACATTGCCATAGGAGGAGTTCGTAGTGTTGGGTTTGTGGGTTTCACTAATACCACCCCATTACTTAGGGGTTTAAATAATACCAGCCCATTACTTAGGTTCATATTTATTCAAGATGCATTTGTTTCCAATAAATTAAATCTCAAAGCATGATTTGTATGGTTCAAGTATAAGCTTCTTTAAATTTACGTGGCAAGTGGCAACTCACTTTTCCCACACCATCTCTTTTAAAAGTCCACATTTTCATCTTTTCTATAAAATATATTCTTTAATTTCATTTTGTATTTCTCTACCCCATTACTAATCAGTCCTACCTAATTATTTTCCTACCCCTTTTTATCTTGCAAACAAACGAATTAACAATTTTTAAGTTAGAAGTATTAACTTTACCCATTGTGAGAATAGTTAGGGTTAGAGATTTATATTATAAATGCATGGGTCCTATAGCCTTTATGCACACTTAGGTTTGATTATCTTTTACGTAAAATCAAATAAAGGATATAAAGGAAGTAAGAGGCCATATATATATAGAAGATTTAAGAGACAAAGGCTAGCTTAAAGGCAGCTTATGATCGACTACAAATGAAAGGAAGAGGGTATTGGGTACTTATCTTCTATTCAATTAATTATTGCATTCAATTCTTGTTTGAGACCGGCCTAGGGTTTGATCTGACCAGTGGATTTCCCTAACACTTGGGTCTGGAACTCAGTAACTGTTGTTCGCCTTACAGCTATTGCCAAGTTAGTTGCCAGAGCAACTTGAGATTTTTCTTAGTGGGTTTGTAGGGTGCATTTGTGCAATTCATGTAGTTGGAAACAAAGAGAAACAGAAAGAGGAAGGCACAACGCTAAAACTAAGCAAGTTGTTTATTTCATCAAAAATGAAGATCTATTGGTAGGTTGTCTTCTTTATTTATTACATACTCATGAGGTTGATGGATCACCTGCAACTTGCATAGTTTGCATCCTCTTAATTATCTCATCACTCTTTGTTTATTACCTACTCATATGCTTGATGGATCACTTGCAGTTTGTGTCGTAGTGTCCTCTATCTCATCATTTGCTACTTGCTTTCATAGCTTTCTCTACTTTATCATGTTGTCCTTGATTTAACTGCTTTTCATGTCTCTCCTCACAACTTCGTCGGCATTGTTGTTGTTCATGTGGGTCTCTCTGTTGTTGTTGGCAACGTCTCTCACATTGTTGGTGTTCTCTGTGAGGGTCTCGCTGACGTTGGTTATCTTCATCGTGCTGACTATGCTCTTCAAATCTCTCCTCACAACGTCTGCGACATTGTTGTTGTTGCATTGGGTCTCTCTGCTGTTGTTGGCAACGTTTCTCGCATTGATGGTGTTGTTTACGAGGATCATGTTGGCTATCATCATTTTTATCCCAACCCCTTTCTTCGGATCTATCTTCGCAGTGTCTATGGCATTGTTGTTGCTGCCTTGGGTCTCTCTCTTGTTGATGGCATCGCATATGGCATTGTTGTTGTCGTGTACGATGATTCTGTTGATTGTCCTCAGATAACTCCTCACATCGTCTTTGACATTGTTGTTGCAACCTTGGGTCTCTCTCTTGTTGTTGGCATCGCCTCTGGCATTGTTGGTGTCGTCTATGAGGATTATGTTGGTTATTTTTATCCTCATCCTGGCCACTCTCCTTAGATCTTTCCTTGCAACGTCTTTGGCAATGTTGTTGCTGCCTAGGTTCTCTTTCCTGCTGCTGGCATCGCCTTTGGCATTGCTGGTATTGTCTATGAGGATCGTGGTTGTTATCTTCATCCTCATCCCAACCCCTCTCTTGAGACCTCTCCTCACAGCGTCTTTGGCATTGTTGTTGTTGCCTTGTGTCTTGCTCCTGTTGCTGGCATCGCCTCTGGCATTGTTGGTGTAGTCTATGAGAATTGTGTTGGTTATCTTCATCCTCATCCCAACTCCTCTCCTCGCTCACAATGTCTTTGGCATTGTTGTTGCTGCATTGGGTCTCTCACCTATTGTTGGCATCGCCTCTGGGCATATGTGGATTATGGTTGTTATCTTCATCTTCATCCCATCCCCTCTCATCAGATCTCTGCTCACAATGTCTTTGGCATTGTTGTTGATGTCTTGGGTCTCTCTCATGTTGCTGGCATCGCCTTTGGCATTGCCTTCGTTGATCTTGCTGGCTATTTTTTAGCTCATGGCCCTCATCCCATCCCCCCTGCCCCAGATCTTATCTCACAATGTGTTAGGCACTGTTCCATTTGGCGTGGGTTTCGTTCATGTTGCTCGCAACGCCTTTCACATTGTCGATATTCTCTTCGTGAATCACGCGGATTCTCAAGTTCCTCATAGCACCTTTGCTCTTCGCATCGACGTTGGCAATGTTGTTGCTGACGAGGATCTTGCTCTTGCTGCTGGCAACGACGTTGGCATTGTTGAGATTCTCTCCTTGGGCCACGTCGATCTTCTCCCTTAATTTCAATTTCAGCGAGAGAGAAAGTAGCAGACAGAAGGAAGAGGGAGAGGAGTAAGAGAAGAGAACATAACTTTGTTGCTCTGAAATCCATGTTCATAACAAAGAAGATATCAATCACTGGGTGAAGATTACGGTTGGGGATTTGGCTCTATTTATAATGGTGAGCTAGTACTCAATGTGCTTATGGTTCCCATATCCAATGTAAATGTGTGGCAAATATTACATGTAGGACTCTTGGTATCGGAATTCAATCTCACACGACCACGTTGCCTCATCTTGAAGAATCCCTCAGTCAAATAGCATAAACTGCGGGAACAAGACTCTGGAGAAGGTGTATTTTGATTCTACAAATTAATAATTCACAATTTTTTCTCCATTGTGAATAATTCTGTTTGAACCTGAACTGAAAGAAAAAGATAAAATATTTTCTAAATTTTTGCATTCATTTTGAGATCACATTATGCAATAATGAAGAGAATAAAATTATTATTATTCAACTTTGAGGTCTTGAACAAGATACAACAAAATTAATTATCAAAACTACTTAAGCACCGATTATGTTAAATTTATTCTACCTTTATCAAAAAAAATAATAATAAATTTATTCTAACGAAAAAAAATTAAGTTCAATTTAGGGCGCAAGGTGAAGAACAACCTCCTAGCAAGTAACTCTTTGATTGCCTTTGATCCTTCTCTTCTACTTGTTGCCAATGTTTTGATAAATATCCTTTAAGAGTTTGACATGATAAATATATGTATGAAAATACTATTTAAATACTTGTATAACATGAAATATCAAAATCATGGAGAGGTAAAGAAAACAACTCCTAAACAATAAATAGGTGAAATAGGCTAATTAATCTATATAGTTTCCACAACTATCTCTAAAAGTATAGACTATTAGTACTAACTTCTAATATGAACTTGCATGTTAACAATCATCGTGCATGCAAAATCTGAGTCTATTATGTTTACCAAAAAAAAAAAAAATCTGAGTCTATTAACAAGATATGCGATATTTTCAGTTGAATATGCTATGCAAAAAAATCTTATGTCATAGAATACTATAATCATGGCACCTACAATAGTGTTATTTAGGACAACTAAAAATTTATACTAATGTTACTTGGGGCAACTAAACAACATAAAAGGAAAAAGAATTCCTTTCACTTCACTTCCTTTAATCAAACATGTTCTAAGTGATTTTTTTATATATATATATATATATATATATATATATATATATGAAACCAAGGAAAACAAGGATAGAGCAATGCATTGAATAAGTCATAAATGCAGGGTTGTTTGATGGTAAGACTAACACTTTTTAGTGAAGAAGTTGTAAGTTCACCCTTGCCGACGGCATATGTAATATCTCCATCCCCTATATATGAAAAGAGTCTTTGACATGACGCTGATAATCTCATCCTCCAAGTATCATGCTGGTAATCTTCATCCTCTTCATAAATTATGTATCCAAATCTCTCCATACAATGCCTTCAACATTGTTGCTGTTGTCTTGAGTCTCACTCTTGCTGTTTTGTTGTCTCCGACAGTTTACAATTTTAGAACTTACGGCAAGTAGGGTTGCATAAATGTGTCATTTTTCCCAAATGCCAATTTAACACCAGAAATTGATATGATTAAGTTTTTTATCTTACAAATTGCACATCATTCCACGTAGTTTTCAATGTGTGTAGCAAGGAAAAATATTAAATGTTATAAAATAAAATTTATTTTTCAATAATAATGTAGAAATTTATCTGTTTTTTAACTTACATTTGCCATAACTATATATTTAGAAAGCTATTACTTTTTTTCATCTTAATTTAGAGTTTAGTAATCCCTAAGAATAAAGTTAAATTACTTAGATCCACGATCGATGATAATTGTAAATTCTGGATATTTCAACCTAATGTTTCTTTAAGGAAAATATCTTAAAAAATATCTCCCTGACTTTGGGGAACAGAAGAAGCGATAATGGATGTGACAAATGTTAAAGTCCATACAAGAACAAAAACAAAAAGCAGATGTTAAAGTAGTAGTGTTGTCTATGGTTCGAAGATGCCGCCGTGGATGATGCCCATATCATATCTAACATTAGGACACGCGTCATAAATCTACGGTCAAGTCATCTGGCCAGCGGAACAGCTGTCGCTTTAAAAATGGAACGCAGCTCAGTAATTTCCGTGTGCGCGTCATGATATTATCTCGTCCTTCCACTATCCTCACTCTCTCTCTCTCTCTACCCTCGGTTTCCTCTTCTTATATATATATTTTCTCCTTCACAACATCAAACTCAGTAAGCAACCAAACCAAACCAGCTCGCTCTTGTTTCTGTGATTTCAACTTCAATGGATATCATGTCGTGGAGTTCAGAGTCTCCATCATTCGAATTGTCTGGCGGCGGCAGCTGCAGTACAGTCTCCGACGAAGAGGTTCTATTAGCTTCAGATCGACCCAAAAAACGTGCAGGTAGGAAGAAGTTTAAGGAGACGAGACACCCTGTGTACAGAGGAGTTCGACTGAGGAATTCTGGTAAGTGGGTTTGTGAGTTAAGAGAGCCTAATAAGAAGACGAGAATATGGCTTGGTACTTTTCCTACTGTAGAAATGGCTGCTAGGGCTCATGATGTTGCAGCATTGGCACTCAGGGGTCGAACTGCTTGTCTTAATTTTGCAGATTCTTCCTGGAGGTTACCGTTGCCGGAATCTGCTGATGCTAAGGATATACAGAGAGCGGCTGCTAAAGCTGCTGAAATGTTTAGACCTGCAGCAGAAACTGAGGAAATCTGTAGCAATGAAATGAAGATCGACCAGCATGAGATTGCTTTGACTTTACCAGATATTATAGTGGCTACTACTCCTACCTCAAGTTTTTCAAAATTTTTCATTGACGAGGAAGAAGAAGAAGTAGCAGATTCGGTGTTTCTGATGGAAATTAAAGACATGGCGTTACTCTCTCCGACTCATCTTGGTGGTGGGTTCCATTGGCAAGACGTTGAAGTCGATGATGACATTGCTTTATGGACTCACTCGTTTTGATTATTATTATTTTTTTTTCTTCTATTATTCTTCGCAAAAAACAGACGGGGAAAAACAGATTTTTTTTCTTCTTTTTCGTTTCAGTTCATATGATTCAGGATTGATTTATTCATAGTCAATTAGATAATGCTGGACCATGAACCCTTTCCATCTTTTTTACACCAATGAAAGGGTGATAGAGCAGCTTTGTATATTAATTAAAGTTTTTTCCTCCAATCATCTGCGGATTATGTCTGATGTTTGCTTCAAGTTCTTTGTCTGCAGCAACTCAGCTCCTGAATTGTGATCACTTGTTTCCCTCGCTGGTTCCTTTTTTTATGATAGAGACAAGTTGAATCTTTTGTGGTTCAATGGATATCTTCTCTCCATCATTTTCCCCTTTTGTCTTTTACTTGGAAAGTAGTGGCTATAGTTGCAACATGTACTATAGCATTTCTTAATGGCTACGACGAAAATGACAAATCATGTAAAATAGACTATTATTTCTTTTCCGTGGGATTGAGACGTAAGAAATTAAGCAAAATAATAAGCATGAAAATTTTATTTCCAATCATTGTGCACACAAGGTTTGAGTCTATAATTAACAAGATACGTGATATTTTCAGTTGAACATACTGTGCAAAAAATTCTTGTGTCATAGAATACTATAATTGTGGCACCTACAACATAATAAGTTGATTTACAGATTTTCTAAAAAGTTTATACTAATGTTATTTAGGGTAACTAAACAACATAAAAGGAAAAAGATTTCCTTTCACTTCACTTCCTTTTTTCATTCCCTTTGCAATCTAACATATTTTAAGTGATTTTTATGTTATATATATATATGTGTGTGTGTGTGTGTGTGTGTGAAACTAAGAAAAACAAGGATAGAGCAATGCATTGAATAAGTCGCAAATGCAAGGTTGCTTGATGGTAAGACTAATACCTTTAAGTGAAGAAGTCATAAGTTCATCCTTACTGACGGCATATGTAATATCTTCATTCCCTATATATGAAAAGGGTCTTTGACATTACGCTGGTAATCTCATCTTCCAAGGATCACGCTGATAACTTTTCTCCTCTAAAAAATTGACTTATTATAGCTTTTCAAACATGTAACTCTATAATTTTGTTGACACCCAATAATAAAAACCTGTACTCCACTGGGTTCCATTTATGTAACTTGGAGAATACGAAAATGGGGTTCCGATGCAAGTCTCCCTCCAGTGCACAAGATCAAACCCTAATCTCTAGAAACCCTAGAGGAGGGTCTGAATAGTATGTGGGAAGAGAGAGAAACTGCGCCTCCAGAGAATTCCTTTGGTTTTTTAGGGTTTCATGGTGGCGGAGAAGATGATGATGCAGCATGTCCTGAGCGAGACCTTACCCTTATTGCTCTCACGTTAAAACCCCTCTCTCTCTCTCTCTCTCTCCACAGCCAATCTGCGCGCGCTTCTCTCTCCCCTACATTCGTCCCAGGCACCCGTACCTTCTCCCATGGGCTTTCTTGTCACTGCAGCATGCATTATCGCCAAGCAAAAGCACAACAAATGGTCTTACCAAGTTACTGCACTACACACATCACATCCTTTGACTCCCTTGGTATGGATCTACCGAAATTTTTGGCTGCATGTCTCAAACCTAAGTGTTGGGTGGCACTCGGTTGCATCATTAATTCACAGGGTTATTCTTCAATATATACTTGGCAATTATTCACAATATGGGTGGCAAACATGGTTCAGGTATGTCATTTCAACTCACTTCAATTTCATAAAGCATATCTCGCGCGGTAGCATATTTTCAACTCCAACTCTCGGTAGCATATTTTATGGATTGTCTCTTGATCAACTTCGATCTATCAATCACTCTCTGCCAAGGAAGTTATTTCAAATCCCACTTCGACTTGGGTGTTCTTTCCAGATTCGGCGATTTTGAGGCGGTGCTCATACATGCATATGCTAAGTGTTGGTCTGCTGATGGACATGGAGGTTCTTCTCTTATCAATTCTATATATTCTCTTTGGACATGAATTGTTTGTTTACTACTGAACGCTGGTTTATGTGATCATTGGTCATCATTTCTTCACGGTGTAAGGCAGTTTCTCTCAATGTTCAGTAAGCTAGGTTCATATCGCCATGTATTCATCCCGCTGTGCTTCTTCCTCCTCTACCCCTCTCTCCTCAGATCGTTTAGCTTCTGATTTTGCTAAGCTCGAGATCCCAATCCGACCTCTGGAAAAGGTCTCCCTTTCACGTGGTAAACTTGAAGATATCAAGGATAATATCAAATTCACACTCCTCAGCTGGGTGGTTGATGGAATCGTGGTTTCAATGTATGATCTTAACCATTTTCTTTCCAAAGCCTTCAACACCGAGCATTTTGAAATTGCTGGCATCCACTTGGTGGAAGGTGCTGCCGATCGCTTCACCATCAAATGCGGGAATGAGAAAACTCAAAATCTTATACCCTTTGCTCAACCGTGGAACTACAAGGGACATCTCATTGTTTTTCAACCTTGGGACCATAGCATTCCAGCTACAATTCTTCCTTTTTGTTATGTGATTATGTGGGTTCAAATACTCAAGTTACACTGGCGTTTACATGATTATGGTGTGCTCAATCTGATCTTCAGCAGAGTGGGTTATGTTATTGAAATTATGAAGAACTAAAAACTGAGGACGCAGAAAAAGAAAATTTTGTAAAATAAAGTACTGAATATTAAACTATAGATTGATAACTAGAAACATAAAAATGCTTGTAGAAAAGTTCAAATCAAGTTGAGAAAAGAGGTAATAGTCTATTTTAGGTGATGGGTCGTTTTCTTCATAGCCATTAAGAAATGCAATAGTGTGTTGCAAAGAGCGTTTGTAGCCACAACCTTCCAAAGTTAAAGAAGAGGAAGAAAATGATGCAGACAAGTTATCTATTATTGAACCACACAAAAGATTCAACTTGGCAGTTGTCTCTATCATGGAAAAGGAACCCTCATGAAACACTTACAACAGTTAAAGTTAGAGTAGAACTCACAATTTAGAATGCGACTCAAGTAATGAATCAGTGAGCGAAACTAAAACAGAAACATAAGTAAATGTAAACTCAGAACACCTAGATTCCACTGGTTCTTCCCTTACCATCAGTGTTTTTATTACTGAAGGCAAATGTAGTTAATGTGTTTGTGTGCAACAAGTGATCACTCAGGAGCTGAGTTGCTGCAGATAAAGAACTTGAAGCAAACCATCAGAAATAATCCACAGAACTGGTTGGAGCAAAAAACTTTTATTAATAGACTATAAATTACAAATATACAATGCTGCTCTAACACCCTTTCATTGGTATAAAAAAGATGAAAAAGGTTAATGGTCCAGCATTATTCTAATTGACTATGAATAAATCAATCCTGAATCATATGAACTGAAACGGAAAAAGGAAAAAAAGAAAAAAAAAGTTTTGTTTTTCCCGTCTTTCTTTGCTAAGAATGAAAGAACAAAAAAAAAATCAAAACGAGTGAGTCCATAAAGCAAAGTCAGCATCGACTTCAACGTCTTGCCAATGGAACCCACCACCCGGATGAGTCGGAGAGAGTAACGCCATGTCTTTAAGTTCCATCAGAAACACCGAATCTGCTACTTCTTCTTCTTCGTCAATGAAAATTTTTGAAAAACTTGAGGTAGGAGTAGTAGCCACTGTAATGTCTGGTAAAGTCAAAGCAATCTCATTCTGGTCGATCTTGATTTCATTGCTACAGATTTCCTCAGTTTCCGCTGCAGGTCTAAACATTTCAGCAGCTTCAGCAGCCGCTCTCTGTATATCCTTAGCATCAGCAGATTCCGGCAACGGTAACCTCCAGGAAGAATCTGCAAAATTAATACAAGCAGTTCGACCCCTGAGTGCCAATGCTGCAACGTCATGAGCCCTAGCAGCCATTTCCACAGTAGGAAAAGTACCAAGCCATATTCTCGTCTTCTTATTAGGTTCTCTTAACTCACAAACCCACTTACCAGAATTCCTCAGTCGAACACCTCTGTACACAGGGTGTCTCGTCTCCCTAAACTTCTTCCTACCTGCACGTTTTTTGGGTCGATCTGAAGCTAATAGAACCTCTTCGTCGGAGACTGTACTGCAGCTGCCGCCGCCAGACAATTCGAATGATGATCGAGACTCTGAACTCCACGACATGATATCCATTGAAGTTGAAATCACAGAAACAAGTAAGAGCTGGTTTGGTTTGGTTGCTTACTGAGTTTGAGGTTGTGAAGGAGAAAATATATATATAAGAAGAGGGAACCGAGGGTAGAGAGAGAGAGAGAGTGAGGACAGTGGAAAGAAAGAGGAGATAATATCATGACGGCGCACACGGAAATTACTGAGCTGCGTTCCAATTCTAAAGAGACAGCTGTTTCGTTGCCCAAGTTAAGTAATCTAGATTTATGACGCGTGTAATAATGTTAGATTTGAATATGATATGGGCATCATCCACGGCGGCATCGTCGAACTCTAGACAGCACTACTACTTTAACATTTGATTTTTGTTTTTGTTCTCGTAAGGACTTTAACATTTGTCACATCAACGATCGCTTCTGCTCCTCCAGAAGATATTTTCTGTAGGGACAAATTACATATATATATCTCTGAGTTTACAATTAATTGCATCTAATACAGGCAAAATAGAATGAACCGATATGGTACGACCACATTCACGGGGTCCAAATAAATTCTGGTCGAACCATGGATAAGGCTACAAACGATTGGCAAGCGATTGAACCTCCTTAAAGTTTGGAATCAGAATCCTAACCAAGTAAGATAGCTTAGATGAATTCATAGAGTTTGAATCGTATTCAACTACCTCTCAAGATAGAGTTTAGAACGGATTCACTTACCATATGGCTCAACTAGACTCTAATATAAAAATGCATGCCCACAAAATTACAGAGGTACGTTCTTAAGATGAATCACTCCAGCTGATTAATTGCTTGGTGTAACCTGTTATTCGTATTTCCATCACGGAATACTTGTCTAATTTGATACTCGGAGGTGTTATTCGACCAACTCGGCTGAACATATTCTTGCAAGAACATCTAATCGTGTGGACAAGCAAGATTCTGCAGCAACAATTGATGCCGTTTGTGGGAAACTGATCAAAAAGTCATGTTGCATACCAAATCAAGGAGAATAGTTGGAAATGATTCAAACGAGGGTGATAAGAGATTAACAAAGAGGATGCATCCTACGGAATTGAAAAGATTCCTCAACATGATGCCCTACTAGATTAATTTGATTAGTTCTTAACAGTGGGTCAGTTCAACGAACTACAAAAGCAAATCTTAAACCTAAGCGAACTAATCAAGGCGAGCATCAATCAGCAAGTAGCAGGACCGAGGACCGAGCAGCAGGTTGATCCCGTTAATCTCAATGGAGATAACCGACTAGCAAAACGAAAAGAAGGGCGGGCAAATCAAACCGACCATGCTTCTTGACCATCTCAGAAAGATCAGGACAAAGGAAAGGAAAAGGTCAATGACAAATCTTGACCTTCACGAGAGATAGTGTCCAAGGACCCTTCTCCAACCGATAATCACGAAGATCAGGTAAGTAGCTCTCATCTACCCAACAATCCTCAAGAGGGGAATAAGCATGGAGTTCCAATCAAACATGTTAATTATGTAGATAAGTGGTTCGAAGAGCTTGATGAGAAGCTGAAAAAAATTAAAAGACTCGAACAAGGATGCCCTATATTCTGTTCTGAAAGAAAATCCCTTTATTTGAGCAATCTCGAAGCCAGAGATGCCAAAGAATTCAAGCATGTCCGACCTTCACAATATTTTATGGAACGAAGTGTCCTAGACATCATATCATCATACGCTACAAATCTGCCATGTCTTCATACAGACATAGTGAAGTAGTCATGTCCAAGAATCTTTCTGCTTCATTGATTGGAGTCGCATCTGAATGTTTTCTAGGACTTCAGAATGGCTCGATAAAGAACTTCGACCACCTTGCTCAGGTATTATTGTCCCGCTTCCAAAGTGGGTTGAGTACCAAGAAGAGAGATGACCTTGTTCTTCATTAAACAAGGTCGAACCGAGTTGATCAGAAACTATCTCCGAAGGTTCAATAATCTAACCATTCAAATTGAGAATCTAAACGAGAAAATAGCCTTTCATGCACTTTATCAATGACTAAACCATGAAGGACTACTCAAACACCTCTTGTTGGATATGCTCGAGGCATATGCAAATTTGGTCCAACGATGCCACAAGCAGGGGCAAATATTAGAAACCATAGAGTCTTGAAGAAGGAGCTTACCACAGAAACAAAAGAAAATAAAGAGAGGTTTTAGTCGAGTAGATCGCCTATTACAAACCCTGGCAAGGGTGGTTGGACAAAGTCGACCAAACAAATTGAAGGAGCATATACCCCTCTGAATGCCATAAGGTCAGAGATTCTAATGCAAATCAAGAGCTAATTAAGGATTGTTAAAATGGCCAAACAAGATTCATTCTTGACCAGAAGATCATGATAGAAACAAATATTGTGAGTTTTGGAGCCAAGGATTGTTAATGGGTTGTGTTTGGACTGGAGGGCAAAGCCCGCTAGCCCTTTAGTTTTTCTTAAAACAGTTTTGGAGAGATTTTAGTGGACTAGTTCTACTAATTAGTTTTTTTTTTTTTTTTTTTTTTGGGGGGGGGGGGAGTGGTCTTAGTTTTCTACTAAGATAGACTTTTCTATTCAATAGCATCCACATTTATGAAACATCCATAGGTTCAATTTTTATTTCCAATTCTTCAATACATTTCAAGTTTAACTTAGATTGGGTGCCATAAAATACCTTTTGTTTCAAATGCTTTCTATTTTCTGTTCAAAATTTGTTATTGAAAATGAATAACAATATTTTGTAATTGTTTCAAAATTGTCCCAATTCGAATCCAAACCGTTAGCACAAATTGCTAGCTAGCCAACCCAAACTCAAACCACAACCACACCAAACTGAAACCGAACCAAAGCCGTTATTTTCCAAATGGACTATGCTTGGACTTGGTGTTTTTCAGCTCGAAATCGAAACCAAAACCGAAACCACCCCCAAATTGCACCGTTCATACCCTTAGATCATACCGGTTTTCTTAATCTTCATCAAAATGTATTAGTCAAATTTCTCATCGCCACCTTTTAGGCAACGTTTTCGCAATCTGGGGTCATTATGAGCTTGATGGCAGCGCCTTCGGCAATATTCACGATCACCCTGGTTTTCCTTTTCAACTTCAACCTCAGCGATTGACAAAGTGGTGGAGAGAAGGAAGAGAGATTGAAGGAAAAGAAGAGAACATAACTTTGTTCTTTTGATCGCCATGTCCATAACACAACAGGCTTGATCACCTGGGGTGATGAGAACAGGTGAGAGTGATTAATGGCGAAGTGTTTCTACTACCCTAGTTACATCTAGCATGAGTATTTGGCAGCTTGATGTTACATGCATGCAGGTCAACCAAGGTTGGGATTCACACGTAAATCTTGCTCGATTGAACTGCCTCATGTCATCAACTGTGCAATAACATGAGTATTTTTGTTTTTTTAAAAGACATCTGTCACATTCTAATCTCAGTGTTAGCAATTTTTCCAATTCTTAGGGTTTATTCTGTTAATTTCTCTCTAACTTATTATCTCTCCTCTCTCGGCTTTAGTCTCTTGCCTTCTCCCTCTTCTGCTCCGACAGCACAGTGCCTTTTTCTTCTTCAAAATATCTTTTAAATGTTCGTAAATATGTTTCTTTTATTTAAAAAAATTTGACTTACATTTGCCTTTAAAACATGTACCTCTAGAAATTTGTTGACACCCAATAATAAAAACTTGTAGTCCACTGGGTTCAATTTATGGGTTCTGATGCAAGTTTCCCTCCAATGCACAAGATCAAGAAGAAAAGCAACTGTGATGAAAGTGTCTTTCACTAGATTAAAATACTACTTTTTACCTTGAAAAGAACACACAAAATTTTTGACAAGTCCATCAGATTTAGATTTTTGATGAGTGATGAGATACGAATTGAACATTATTAGTAATATGATGGATGAATTGATTGTTCACAAACTCATTGAAATTAACCCATAAATTATGAGTGAATTGTAAACAAGTTACGTACATAAATTTAAATAGAAGGCCTAAAAATACAGAAACAAGATTGACCTGATCATATATAGAACATCTATATAAAAACAATAACTAATTTTAGTGCATAAAATCCCATTATGCTACTTAAAACATCAAATTTACTCGACGTACAATATTATGAAGAACTAAAACTAAGGCAGAAAAAAAAAATTTGTAAAATAAAGTTCTGAATATTATACTATAGATAGATAACTAAAAACATAAAAATGCTTGTAGATAAGTTCAAATCAAATCAAGTTGAGAAAAGAGGTAATAGTCTATTTTACGTGATGAGTCATTTTCTTCATAGGCACTAAGAAATGCTATAGTGTGCTGCAAAGAGCGTTCGTAGCCACAACCTTCCAAAATAAAAGAAGAGGAAAAAATTGATGCAGACAAGATATCTATTATTGAACCACACAAAATTCAACTTGTCAGTTGTCTCTATCATGGAAAATGAACTCTCATGAAACACTTACAACACTTAAAGTCAGAGTAGAACTCACAATTAGAACGCAACTCAAGTAATAAATCTGTGAGCGAAACTAAAACAGAAACATAAGTAAATGTAAACTCAAAACACCTAGATTCCACTGGTTCTTCCCTTACCATCAGTGTTTTTATTACTGAAGGCAAATGTAGTTAATGTGTTTGTGTGCAACAAGTGATCACAATTCAGGAGCTGAGTTGCTGCAGATAAAGAACTTGAAGGAAACCATCAGACATAATCCACAGAACTGGTTGGAGCAAAAAACTTTTATTAATAGACTATAAATTACAAATATACAATGCTGCTCTAACACCCTTTCATTGGTATAAAAAAAGATGAAAAGGGTTCATGGTCCAGCATTATTCTAATTGAATATGAATAAATCAATCCTGAATCATATGAACTGAAACGAGAAAAAGAAGAAAAAAAAAATTGTTTTTCCCGTCTTTCTTTGCTAAGAATAAAAGAACAAAAAAATTAAGGACAAAAAAAAAATCAAAACGAGTGAGTCCATAAAGCAAAGTCATCATCGACTTCAACGTCTTGCCAATGGAACCCACCACCCAGATGAGTAGGAGAGAGTAACGCCATGTCTCTAAGTTCCATCAGAAACACCGAATCTGCTACTTCTTCTTCTTCTTCGTCAATGAAAATTTTTGAAAAACTTGAGGTTGGAGTAGTAGCCACTGTAATGTCTGGTAAAGTCAAAGCAATCTCATTCTGGTCGATCTTGATTTCATTGCTACAGATTTCCTCAGTTTCCGCTGCAGGTCTAAACATTTCAGCAGCTTCAGCAGCCGCTCTCTGTATATCCTTAGCATCAGCAGATTCCGGCAACGGCAACCTCCAGGAAGAATCTGCAAAATTAAGACAAGCAGTTCGACCCCTGAGTGCCAATGCTGCAACATCATGAGCCCTAGCAGCCATTTCCACAGTAGGAAAAGTACCAAGCCATATTCTCGTCTTCTTATTAGGCTCTCTTAACTCACAAACCCACTTACCAGAATTCCTCAGTCGAACACCTCTGTACACAGGGTGTCTCGTCTCCCTAAACTTCTTCCTACCTGCACGTTTTTTGGGTCGATCTGAAGCTAATAAAACCTCTTCGTCGGAGCCGCCACTGCCGCTGCGGCCGCCTCCGCCGCAGCCAGACAATTCGAATGATGATCGAGACTCTGAACTCCACGACATGTTATCCGTTCAAGTTGAAATCACAGAAACAAGTATGAGCTGGTTTGGTTTGGTTGCTTACTGAGTTTGAGGTTGTGGAGGCGAAAATATATATAAGAAGAGGGAACCGAGGGTAGAGAGAGAGAGAGTGAGGACAGTGGAAAGAGGAAATAATATCATGACGCGCACACGGAAATTACTGAGCTGCGTTCCCATTTTTAAAGCGACAGGTGTTTGGTTGCCCAGGTTAAGTAATCTAGATTTATGACGCGTGTAATAATGTTAGATATTATATGGGCATCATCCACGGCGGCCTCGTCGAACTCTAGAGAACACTACTACTTTAACATTTGCTTTTTATTTTTGTTCTTGTAACGACTTTAACATTTGTCACATCAATGATCGCTTCTGCTCCTCAAAGTCAAGAAGATATTTTTATTAAATTCTTGCTAGGCTGCGTTTTGTGAATTCGGATCTTCTCCCCGTCGCCCCATGGCTTCCTAATCACAAAAACCCGTGGGTCCCACTGGTGAGAAAAAAAATTTTTTTTTTTTTTTTAAAAATATTTTCATCGTGGGCCCTACTGATATTTGTGGTCAGGAACCGTATACTCTCCGTTGGGGTTGCTAATCCGGACTAGTGTTTTGTTTGCAGAGTTGGGTGGAAAAAAAGAATTCGGATCTTCTCCCCGTCGGGGGAGCACTGTGCTCCCCCATGGCTTCCTGACCACAAAAACCAGTGGATCCCACTGATGAAAATTTTTTTTTAATTTTTTCCAAAATATTTTTTTCACCGTGGGACCCACTAGTTTTTGTGGTCAGGAAGCGTGGGAGAGCACAAAGTGCTCCGGTCTGGGTAGATGATCCGGAGTCGAAAAAAAATGGAGGAAAAAAAAAGTATATCTAGTTTCATATATAATATAATAGGGTGAAGAAGAAGAAAATAAAATAAAAGAATTTTGTAGAAAAGTGTTAAATGTAGATTCTATTTTTTTATTTTTCACATTTTTTCATAAAATATGTAAAATTTTGTGGGATTTTCAAAAGGTATAGGGTTGAAAAGTTAGCATGTCACATTATCATCAATCAAACAAACAATACTTTTGAGATTTAATGAAAAATTTTATTTTTCAAAAAAAATTCCACCCTACCTTTATTCCAGCAAACAAACGCAATCTAAAAAAAATTAGATAAAGATCTCTTGAATTTACAATTAATTACATTTATTATCTCTAAAAAGAAATTAATTACGAATTCCTCTTCATTGTTAACTAGTGAAGCTGAATGATGATACTAGGCAAACCAGCATCATGGTAATCTTAAGTCGCACTAGATTTCTTCATCCTCGTTAGAACCCATTAGCTCATTTATCTCTTCCTTAGCGTCGTCAACATTGTTGTTGTTGTTTTGGGTTTTGCTCTTGTGGTTGGCAAAGTCTTTGGCATATATATATATATTTTGTTGTCTCCTAGGATCACACTAGTAATCTTCATCATCGTCATAACTTACTTGTACAAATCTCTCCATGCAACGTCTTCAACATTGTTGTTATTGTCTTGGGTCTCGGCTCTTGCTCTTGAATGTAAGTGATATTTTGATTTTGACCATGGATGCATTAATATTAGGGATGTCAACGGTGCTGTTTGGGGCAGTTTCGGGCTAAAAAACACATGGTCCAAACACGGCCCATTAGCAAAATAACGGTTTCGATTTGGTGCGGTTTGGGTTCGGGCTAATTAACGGTTTGGGCTAACGGTTTAGATTCGGGTTAACTAAACCGTTTATGGTGTGTAAGAAAAAGAACAAGAAGAAACAATTTAGCATCCTACAACAAAAGCGAAAATTATATGGAAAGCAAAGTTGTAATTGTTCATTTCATTAAAAAAAACCCATTCATTCTATGGAAATCAAGAACCTAGATATTAAATAGTAAAACTATTATTTGATCTTTGAATTCATGCTTAATTTTTTTTAATTGTCTATACCAACTACCTAATGGTAATATAATGATTTAAATACTATTTAATGTAAATGTTGATGCAAAATTTGGTCTCCTCTGATCAAGGGTTGACGGTTCAATTTAGGGTTGGTGCGTTTGGCTCCACAACCGAACAAGTTAGTTCAAACGAACAAAGGAAGCCAGCTCAATCTCTCAAAGTATTCAATAACTCAAGAGTGCATACCTGATAATGATGAGTATGTGAGTATTTATAGATCTTAGGAGAGGTTACCTTAACTATGTAGTAATGGAGTTCGAATAGAACTCTGTCATTGTTGATAGCTTCCTGAAGAGAGGAATCTTATCCGCCAAGAGAGTATTACTTGGATTGTAGTTGTAGAGTCCGATCTGGATTCTAAGACTAACCCGACTTGATCGCAATCCTTATCCCTATCTTTAGGAGGTTGGATGTGATTCAAATTGTATACCTTGTTTAGTGCCTCGTTTTATCATGAGGTTTGCCAATGGAGGAGTAGTAGGATGGTCTATTATAAAATATCCATAACAGTAAAATTACAAAACGGGTTATAACTGGTTACGGTTCAGCTTAGGATTGGTGCGAGCTCTACAACCCTCAGCCTAATTACGGCCCATTAAGGTTCGATTCGGACTATAAATTGATAGTCCTAATTAATATTAGGAGATAACCTAGGGGTGGAATTTGAAAATTCCCTTTCGAACTTACTCATCATGATGGTATACAAGTGTCAACATGACGACAATTGTGTAAATAATTACGTAGCACGTATGGAGTAGATGATCTGGAATAACAATCTGGGAATAAGAACGCAATGGTTTTGAAAGTTCCTTGGTCAAGGCTGGTAATACATCATACTTTTTACAACTTGGTGGGTACACCCAACTCAATGACTCATAGTAACAATAATTATATACATACATGGTATATATACAAAGGTTTTCGTTAATAAAATATTGTTCGATGGTTTTGGATTTTTTTATCTACTCAACGTTTGACATCTTAAGTTTCATCAAGTGCACCGTCAGATGAGAAACATTTATGCATGACATTCTAATATCAGGGTTAGCATTTTTCCAATTCTTTTATGGTGCGTTTGTTTGCAAAGGTGGGGTGGGAAAAAAAGGAGAGAAAAAAAAAATGTGGGTCCCATGTGTAGTGAGGTGAGGGAAAATAAAAGGAAAGGGTTTTATGGAAAAGTGATAGTAGTGGGTTCCCATTTTTACTTTTTCCAACTTTCTCAAAGTCCCACCAAATATGTGGGTTTTAAAATGACTTGGGGTGGGAAAATTGGACTGCCACATCACCAAACAAGTTCTCTTGTCTCTTCTTTTTCACCCCAAGCAACCAAACAATCTAGCATTTTGGGATTTAAGGGAAAAATATAAAATCTACACATTTTCAAGAATTTTCCCACCCCACCTTTATTCCAGCAAACAAACGCAACCTTAAGGTTTATTCTGTCATCCTTCTAATGTATTCTCTCTCCTCTCTTGCCTTCTCTCTCTTAGGCTCGGGCACCATCAGCTTCACTATCACCACTTGCTATCTCATATCGCCTTTTAGCCCTTTGAAATATATATATTTTTTTGGTAAGCCTTTGAAGTATCTTTTAAATCTTCGTGAATATATTTTCTTTATTTAAAGAATGACTTATAATTGTTTTTCAAACGTGTACCTCTAAAATTTTGTTGACTTCTAATAATGGAAATTGGAATCCTGTAGTCTAGTTCTGGTTTCCATTTATGTAACTTGTAGAATAGAAAAATGGGGTGCAAGTCTCTCTCATGCACTAATCAAGAAAGAGTTCGGATCAGCGATCCCGATGTTTGTGCTCTTCGACGCTTCCTGACCACAAAAATCAGTGGGTCCTACGGTGAAAAATACATTTTAGGAAAAAATAAAAAAAATTAAAAAATTTCACCAGTAAGACCCACTAGTTTTTGTGGTCAAGAAGCCATGGGGAGCACTCTGACAGGGAGAAGATCCGGATTCATCAAGAAAAAGAGCAACTGCGATGAAAGTCTCTTTCACTATATTAAAATACCAATTATTTTTCCTTGAAAAGAAAGACACCATTTTTACAAGCCCATCAGATTTTTTTTTTTTTTTGGGTAAAAGTTGTTCTTGTATTAAGCACTGAAGAGAGGGATTGGTGACTTCCACAGTCTCTCTCTCACAGCAATCTCCCATACCGTATAGATTGATGTCACCAAGAATTCACTTCAATCCCTTCAAGATTATTGTTTTCCAGTGAAATTGGTTGGCTTTTTCTTATGTGATTTTTGCGTTTTTGGGGGAAAAGGGGGAAAAGAACATAGAGCAGTGCCATTTTACAAGCCCAAACTCAGTACTTTTTTTCATATGAAAGGAAAAGAAACAAAACTATCAAAAGCTCTTCTTACTTATTCCATGCATATCCTCGTTGGTTTGACAGATTCTCGACAACTCATGTCACATCTTATCCAGCTGGATTCGGACTTACCTGAATACCCGTAAGGATGATAACACTATAGAATCTAACTTCAAAGTAAGTTGATGACAACTCCCTAATGCAAAGGTTTTAGAAGTTCCTTGATCAAGGTGATACAACCTTTATTATTATTATTGGACCCCTAAGGTTATTATTATTATTATTATTATTATTATTAATTATTATATTATTATTATTATTATTATTATTATTATTATTATTAATTATTATTATTATTATTATTAATTATTATTATTATTATTATTATTATTATTATTATTATTATTATTATTATTATTATTATTATTATTATTATTATTATTATTATTATTATTATTATTATTATTATTATTATTATTATTATTATTATTATTATTATTATTATTATTATTATTATTATTATTAATTATTATTATTATTATTATTATTATTATTATTATTATTATTATTATTATTATTATTATTATTATTATTATTATTATTATTATTATTATTATTATTATTATTATTATTATTATTATTATTATTATTATTATTATTATTATTATTATTAATTATTATTATTATTATTATTATTATTATTATTATTATTATTATATTATTATTATTATTATTATTATTATTAATTATTATTATTATTATTATTATTATTAAATTATTAAATATTATTATTATTATTATTATTATTATTATTATTATTATTATAATTATTATTATTATTATTATTATTATTATTATTATTATTATTATTATTATTATTATTATTATTATTATTATTATTATTATTATTATTATTATTATTATTATTATTATTATTATTATTATTATTATTATTATTATTATTATTATTATTATTATTATTATTATTATTATTATTATTATTATTATTATTATTATTATTATTATTATTATTATTATTATTATTATTATTATTATTATTATTATTATTATTATTATTATTATTATTATTATTATTATTATTATTATTATTATTATTATTATTATTATTATTATTATTATTATTATTATTATTATTATTATTATTATTATTATTATTATTATTATTATTATTATTATTATTATTATTATTATTATTATTATTATTATTATTATTATTATTATTAATTATTATTATTATTATTATTATTATTATTATTATTATTATTATTATTATTATTATTATTATTATTAATTATTATTATTATTATTATTATTATTATTATTATTATTATTATTATTATTATTATTATTATTATTATTATTATTATTATTATTATTATTATTATTATTATTATTATTATTATTATTATTATTATTATTATTATTATTATTATTATTATTATTATTATTATTATTATTATTATTATTATTATTATTATTATTATTATTATTATTATTATTATTATTATTATTATTATTATTATTATTATTATTATTATTATTATTATTATTATTATTATTATTATTATTATTATTATTATTATTATTATTATTATTATTATTATTATTATTATTATTATTATTATTATTATTATTATTATTATTATTATTATTATTATTATTATTATTATTATTATTATTATTATTATTATTATTATTATTATTATTATTATTATTATTATTATTATTATTATTATTATTATTATTATTATTATTATTATTATTATTATTATTATTATTATTATTATTATTATTATTATTATTATTATTATTATTATTATTATTATTATTATTATTATTAATATTATTATTATTATTATTATTATTATTATTATTATTATTATTATTATTATTATTATTATTATTATTATTATTATTATTATTATTATTATTATTATTATTATTATTATTATTATTATTATTATTATTATTATTATTATTATTATTATTAT
This sequence comes from Hakea prostrata, assembly GCF_041222555.1. Taxonomy (NCBI): domain Eukaryota; kingdom Viridiplantae; phylum Streptophyta; class Magnoliopsida; order Proteales; family Proteaceae; genus Hakea; species Hakea prostrata. The sequence goes on along the minus strand of NC_142609.1, from coordinate 45,740,713 downwards.
TATTATTATTATTATTATTATTATTATTATTATTATTATTATTATTTATTATTATTATTATTATTATTATTATTATTATTATTATTATTATTATTATTATTATTATTATTATTATTATTATTATTATTATTATTATTATTATTATTATTATTATTATTATTATTATTATTATTATTATTATTATTAATCAATACAACCCTTATTTAGCATACGCATAACACATAGTAACAATATTTTTACACATAAATGATCTATAAAATTTCCATAAAAAAATGTTCTACACACGGCGATATATCGCCGTGTTGCTAGGGGGCGACACGAAACCCCCAACGACACAACTTATTCTTTTATCAGCGATATATCGCCAACGGTTGACTTTTTTCGAGGACCTTTGATACTGTAATGGGTGTTGGGTACTCAAGAAGATTGCCATTATCAGAGATGACCTTGGCCGTAGATGGATCGGCATGATTAGCACTAGATTCTGAGGAGAAATACGAACCCATCTCCAAAGTAACCGTTGTGATTCGAGAAACGTTGATTGAGGAGAAACACGGACTTCAAAGAAGCAAGGATTCTGTTGATGCACAGCAGAAATGGAAGCAGGGAATAATAGAGAGAGGCGGAGATTGAAGAATTGAGTTGGTTGTGCAGCTGCGAAGGGGGTTTTAAAGGGTTGTGGTGAGGTTGGAAGTTGGAACTTGAAAGAACAAGAAGAACTTCACACAGGTGTAGGGTAGCGTAATTGAATCCGTCATTAATGAGATTTGATAATTCTATTTTCGGGCTTTCTTCTTTAACGATGGAGAGAAGGAACACCTGAGGAGAGAGAAAGAACAAGTGAGTAGACAAAGTCACCCGACATGTTGAACTATATTGCCGTGTCGGCTGTGTCATCAGGCACTAACACGGCGACACAGATCGACATATCGGACCTTGGTTCTACAACGATTATTTGATCTAATTAAATGTTAATTGATAAAAAAAATAGATTCACACCCTCTATATTTAACCTTGCAATTCCTTTCCAGCACCACTAAAATTGCGATACGTGAGTCATAATAAAGTAACTAATGATCACGATTTGAAAAAATTATCGCTTCTATAATTTCTTCCTTGTCTAGTGAAGAGTGTATGTAGTCAGTAGTAATAAAGTATCAATGATCACAATTTGAAAAAAATCTGTTTCTCTTTAATTAGTGAAGCCGTAAAAGTTAAAAAAACTGACAAACAACATTGAAGAGAGATAAATAGTAAAAAAATTACAGGATATATTACATGCCAAAGCCATTCATCCTTCCAATATCCCTTTTTTGGTCTCTATTATAAATTGTGAATTTGTAAAAGTAATTTATTTCAATATTAGATTAACATCTCTATTTGAACGGGTTAAAAAAAAAAACATGGGTTAAGTTGTTGAGTATGATTCATGCTTCACATTATGTTGCCGATAGACATAAATATCCCGCCTTCATTGCCTTTAAAGTGTCCATGTTTCTGTAGTCCTTAAAATCTCTATATATTTTGGGTTTGGACCTATAAACAACTATGACTTTTTTTTTTTTTTTTAATAAACAGTTATGATTTAAGATTTTTAAGTACATACATACTCTCTTGTAACAGAACATTACAAGTTGTTGTTTTCGAATGATCGAGACTCTGAACTCTACGACATGATATCCCTTGAAGTTGAAATCACATAAACAAGTAAGAGCCGGTTTGGTTTGGTTGCTTACTGAGTTTGAGGTTGTGAAGGAGAAAATATACATATATAAAAAGAAGGGAACCGAGGGTAGAGAGGAGGGAGTGAGGACAGTGGAAAGAGGAGATAATATCATGACGCACACATGGAAATTACTGAGCTGCGTTCCATTTTTAAAGCGACCGTAGATTTATGACGCGTGTCCTAATATAGATATGATATGGGCATCATCTACTTGTGCATCTTTGAACTCCAAACAACACTGCTACTTTAACATTTGCTTTTTGTTTTTGTTCTCATAACGACTTTAACATTTGTCACATCCATTATCGCTTATGTTCCCCCAAAGTCAAGGAGATATTTCTTAAGATATTTTCCTTAAAGAAACATTAGGTTGAAATATCCAGAATTTACAATTATTATCGATCGTGGATCTAAGTATGCTAACTTTATTCTTAGTGATTACTAGACTCTAAATTACCACAAAAACAAGTAATAGCTTTCCAAATATATAGTTATGGCAAATGTAAGTTAATAAACATATAACTATATAGTTTTGGATGTTTCATAAACGTGGATGCTATTGAATAGAAAACTCTATTTTAAAAACTTTTGGTAGAAAAAATGAAAGAAAAAAAAAGAAGAAAAAAGAATATCAAGCTTAGTAGAACTAGTCTACTAAAACATTTCCAAAACTATATCTTAGTAGACACTAACAGGTCGTACACGGGCTTTTCCCTCTAGCCCAAACACAGCCTATTAAGATTCGGCATGGGCAAATTCAAACTATAACGGGATGGTTCAATTTAGATTGCAAATTGACACCCCTAATATGATCCTAGGCGACAATAAAATCATGTCAAAAGTGTTGCCAACAGCAAGAGTAAGACCCAAGACAACAGCAACAATGTCGAAGATGTTGCATGGAGAGATTTGGACAGATAAGTTATGAAGAGGATGAAGATTACCAGCATGATACTTGGAGGATGAGATTATCAGCGTCATGTCAAAGACCCTATTCATATATAGGGGATGGAGGTATTACATATGCCGTCGGCAAGGGTGAACTTACAACTTCTTCACTAAAAAGTGTTAGTCTTACCATCAAACAACCTTGCATTTATGGCTTAATCAATGCATTGCTCTATCCATGTTTCTCTCTCTCTCTCTCTCTCTCTCTCTCTCTCTCTCTCTATATATATATATATATATATATATATATATATATATATATATATATATATATATTATATTATATATAACAACAAAATCACTTAGAATATGTTTGATTGCAAAGGGAGTGAGAAAAGGAAGTGAAGTGAAAGGAATTCTTTTTCCTTTTATGTTGTTTAGTTGCCTCAAGTAACATTAGTATAAATTTTTAGTTGCCCTAAATAACATTATTGTAGGTGCCACGATTATAGTATTCTATGATATAAGATTTTTTTGCATAGCATATTCAACTGAAAATATCACATATCTTGTTAATAGACTCAAAATTTTGTGTGCTCGATGATTGTTAACATGCAAGTTCATATTAGAAGTCAGTACTAATAGTCTATATTTTTAGAGATAGTTGTGGAAATTATATAGATTAATTAGCCTATTTCACCTATTTATTGTTTAGGAGTTGTTTTCTTTACCTCTCCATGATTTTGATATTTCATGTTATACAAGTATTTAAATAATATTTTCATACATATATATTTATCATGTCAAACTCATAAAGGATATTTATCAAAACATTGGCAACAAGTAGAAGAGAAGGATCGAAGGCAATCAAAGAGCTACTTGCTAGGAGGTTGCTCTTCACCTTGCGCCCTAAATTGAACTTAATTGTTTTCGTTTGAATAAATTTATTATTATTATTTTTTTGGATAAAGGTAGAATAAATTTAACATAATCTGTGCTTAAGTAGTTTTGATAATTAGTTTTGTCGTATTTTGTTCAAGACCTCAAAGTTGAATAATAATAATTTTATTCTCTTCATTATTGCATAATTTGAATCTCAAAATGAATGCAAAAATTTAGAAAATATTTTATTTTTTTCTTTTAGTTCAGGTCCAAACAGAATTATTCACAATGGAAGAAAAATTGTGAATTATTAATTTGGAGAATCAAAATACACCTTCTCCAGAGTCTTGTTCCCACAATTTATGCTATTTGACTGAGGGATTCTTCAGGATGAGGCAACGTGGTCGTGTGAGATTGAATTCCGACACCAAGAGTCCTACATGTAATATTTGCCACACATTTACGTTGGATATAGGAACCATAAGCACATTGAGTACTAGCTCACCATTATAAATAGAGCCAAATCCCCAACCGTAATCTTCACTCAGTGATTGATACATTATTTGTTATGAACATGGATTTCAGAGCAACAAAGTTATGTTCTCTTCTTTTACTCCTCTCCCTCTTCCTTCTGTTTGCTACTTTCTCTCTGCTGAAATTGAAATTAAGGGAGAAGACCGACGTGGCCCAAGGAGAGAATCTCAACAATGCCAACGTCGTTGCCAGCAGCAAGAACAAAATCCTCATCAGCAACAGCATTGCCAGCATCGATGCGAAGAGCAAGGGCGCTATGAAGAACTTGACAATCCGCGTGATTCACGAAGAGAATATCGACAATGTGAGAGGCGCTGTGAGCAACAAGAACGAAACCCACGCCAAATGGAACAGTGCCTAACACGTTGCGAGATAAGATCTGAGGGCCAGGGATGGGATGAGGGCCATGAGCTAAAAAATAACCAGCAATATCAACGAAGGCAATGCCAAAGGCGATGCCAGCAACATGAGAGAGACCCAAGACAGCAACAACAATGCCAAAGACATTGTGAGGAGAGATCTGATGAGAGGGGATTGGATGAAGATGAAGATAACAACCATAATCCACATAGACAGTACCAACAAAGTGCCAGAGGCGATGCCAGCAACAGGTGAGAGACCCAACACAACAACAACAATGCCAAAGACATTGTGAGGAGAGATTCGAGGAGGATGAAGATAATCAACACAATTATCATAGACGACACCAGCAATGCCAAAGGCGATGCCAACAACAGGAGCAAGACACAAGGCAACAACAACAATGCCAAAGACGCTGTGAGGAGAGGTCTCAGGAGAGTGGTTGGGATGAGGATGAAGATAACAACCACAATCCTCGTAGACAATACCAGCAATGCCAAAGACAATGCCAGCAGCAGGAAAGAGAACCTAGGCAGCAACAACATTGCCAAAGACGTTGCAAGGAAAGATCTGAGGAGAGTGGCCAGGATGAGGATAAAAATAACCAACATAATCCTCATAGACAACACCAACAATGCCAGAGGCGATGCCAACAACAAGAGAGAGACCCAAGGTTGCAACAACAATGTCAAAGACAATGTGAGGAGTTATCTGAGGATAATCAACAGAATCATCGTACACAACAACAACAATGCCATATGCGATGCCATCAACAAGAGAGAGACCCAAGGCAGCAACAACAATGCCATAGACACTGCGAAGATAGATCCGAAGAAAGGGGTTGGGATAAAAATGAAGATAGCCAACACGATCCTCGTAAACAACACCATCAATGCGAGAAACGTTGCCAACAACAGCAGAGAGACCCAATGCAACAACAACAATGTAGCAGACGTTGTGAGGAGAGATCTGAAGAGCATAGTCAACACGATGAAAATAACCAACGTCAGCGAGAGCCCTCACAGAGAACACCAACAATGTGAGAGACGTTGCCAACGACAACAGAGAGACCCACGTGAACAACAACAATGCCGACGGAGTTGTGAGGAGAGACATGAAAAGCAGCTAAATCAAGGACAACATGATAAAGTAGAGAAAGCTATGAAAGCAAGTAGCAAATGATGAGATAGAGGACACTACGACACAAGCTGCAAGTGATCCATCAAGCATATGAGTAGGTAATAAATAAAGAGTGATGAGATAATTAAGAGGACGCAAACTATGCAAGTTGCAGGTGATCCATCAAGCTCATGAGTACGTATGTAATAAATAAAGAAGACAACCTACCTATAGATCTTCATTTTTGATGAAATAAACAACTTGCTTAGTTTTAGCGTTGTGTTGTGCCTTCCTCTTTCTGTTTCTCTTTGTTTCCAACTACATGAATTGCACAAATGCACCCTACAAACCCACTAAGAAAAATCTCAAGTTGCTCTGGCAACTAAGGCGAACAACCTCTTCGTCGGAGACTGTTCCAGAATTCCTCAGTCGAACACCTCTGTACACAGGGTGTCTCGGCTCCCTAAACTTCTTCCTACCTGCACGTTTTTTGGGTCGATCTGAAGCTAATAGAACCTCTTCGTCGGAAACTGTACTGCAGCTGCCGCCGCCAGACAATTCGAATGATCGAGACTCTGAACTCCACGACATGATATCCATTGAAGTTGAAATCACAGAAAAAAGTAAGAGCTGGTTTGGTTTGGTTGCTTACTGAGTTTGAGGTTGTGAAGGAGAAAATATATATATATATAGAGAAAGAGAGAGGAAGCCGAGGATAGAGAGAGAGAGAGTGAGGACAGTGGAAAGAGTAGATAATATCATGACGCGCACACGGAAATTACTGAGCTGCGTTCCATTTCTAAAGCGACAGCTGTTTCGTTGCCCAGGTTAAGTAGTCTAGATTTATGACGCGTGTAATAATGTTAGATTTATGACGCGTGTAATAATGTTAGATTTACGGCGGCATCGTCGAACTCTAGACAGCACCACTACTTTAACATTTGCTTTTTGTTTTTGTTCTCGTAACGACTTTAACATTTGTCACATCAATGATCGCTTCTGCTCCCCAAAGTCAAGAAGATATTTTTATTAAATTCTAACTAGGCTTCGTTTGTTTGTAAAGTTTGAATTAAAAAAAAATGGGTAAAAAAGAATATCTAGATTCATAAAGTGGGGGGAGAAAAATAGGAAATGAAAATGAGTGAATTTTTGTAAAAAATTATTAAATGTAAATCATATTTTTTAATTTTTCACACTTTTTCCACAAAATATGTAATATTTTTAGATTTTGAAAAGATATGAGATAGGAAAATTAATATGCCACCTCACCTAGACAAAGCTTTCCTCTTTTGGAATTTAATGAAAAATTTTGTTTTTTTCAAACAAAATTTCACTCGACCTTTATTCCAGCAAACAAACGCAATCTAAAGAAAATTAGATAGGGATCTTCAGAATTTACAATTAATTACATTTATTATCCCTAAAAAAATTAATTACGAATTATTCTATACTGTTAAGTAGTAAAGCTAAATGATGATACTAGGCAAACCAGCATCATTGTAATCTTAAGTTGCACTAGATTTCTTCATCCTTGTTAGAACCTATTAGCTCATTTATCTCTTCACAGCTTCGTTGACACTGTTGTCGTTTTGGGTCTCGCTCTTGTGGTTGGCAGAGTCTTCGGCATTGTTTCTGAAATCCGGATCATCACTCCCGATGAGGAGCACAGAGTGCTCCCGACGATTTTTCCACCACAAAAACGGTGGGCCCCACACTAAAAAATATTTAAAAAAATAAACACTCCCATCACCACCCCTGGCCCCTCTGTTTTTTGTGGTGGTAAGCCGTCGGGGTCGCTGATCCAAATTCTTGTTGTTGTTGTCGCATTTCTCCAGAATTTTGTTGACTTCTAGTAATCCTGTTGTTCAGTACTAGTTTCCATTTATGTAAGTTGTAGAATAAAAGAATGGGGTACAAGTCTCACTCATGCACTAATCAAGAAGAAGAGAGCAACTGCGATGAAAGTCTCTTTCACTATATTAAAATACCAATTATTTTTCATTGAAAAGAAGACAATGTTTACAAGCCCATCAGATTTTTTTTTTTTTTTTTTTTTTTTGGGTAGAAGGAGTTTTTGTATTAAGCACTGAAGAGAGGGATTGGTGACTTCCACAGTCTCTCTCTCACATCAATCTAACATCAATCTCCCATACCATATAGATTGATGTCACCCAGAATTCACTTCAATCCCTTCAAGATTATTGTTTTCGAGTGAAATTGGTTGGCCTTTTCTTATGTGATTTTTAAGTTGTATGCATGAAAAAAAGATTTAAAAAAAAATAAGCATAGAGCAGTGCACTGAAATAAGCCACAAATCCAACTTTATTTCATCAGGAAAAGGAAAAGAAAACAGAGCTATTAAAAGCTCCCTTGATTTGATAAATCGTCTATAACTCACGTTACATCTTACCCAACTGGATGCAGACTCACCTAAATAACCATAAGGGTGATAACACTATAAAATCTAGGTTCAAAGTAAGTTAGTGACAAAAGCTCCTTGATCAAGGTAATACAACCCCCTTTCTTTCTTCACTTTTTTTTTAATCAATACAATCCTTATTTAGGATACACATAACACATAGTAACAATATTTTTACACGATCAATAGTTTCGGCTCCTCTCTCCGTCAGTGCCAGATCTGGTCACCGCCCACACCGCCCGTGCCATCTGAGGCGGGGAGGCTCGCCTGGTAGTCTCTCCGACTCCCCTGCTCCATTCCGCTTCTACCTCTCCCCTCACTGCTTCCCTCTTTCCCTTCTTTCTGTGTTTCCTCCTCTGCCTCTTGCCTCCTCTGCTTCTCTGTGTTTCCTCCTCTTTCTCTCTCTCTCTGTGTTTCCTCCTCTGCCTCCAGCCTCTTCTGTCTCTCTGTGTTTCTCCTCTTTCTCTCTCTGTGTTTCCTTTTCTGCCTCCCGCCTCCTCTACCTCTCGCCTCCTCTTTCTCTCTCTCTCTGTGTTCCGCCTCTGACTATAAGAGTTTTGTGTCTGCCCTTGAGGCGTGTTGTTTATCCCCCTATGTGGGTACGTGCTGGTGTTTTTTTGGTGCTTTTGTTCTAGGGGTTTTGTGGACGTGATCCATTTTGGGCTTGACCCAACCCTTACCCTGGCTGACCTTGTCTATTGCATGTAAGACAGTTTGGTCTTTTGCCGCTCCTTGATTCGGTTCGAACCTTGTGTACTCATGCAATTGTGTTTGTACTTTTTTAGTTCTCTAAATGAAGTGTTATTTACCAAAAAAAAAATTACACATAAATGGTCTATATAATTTCCATTAATTGATGAAAAAAATTAGATTCACATCCTCTATAATTAACCTTGCAATTCCTTTCTTTTTTTTCTTTTTTTTTTCTGGTAAATACTTGCAATTCCTTTGTTGCACCACTAAAATTGTGATACGTAAGTGATAATAAAGTAACTAACGATCACGATTTGAAAAAAAAATTATCCCTTCTATAATTTCTTCCTTGGTCTTCTCGTTAGTGAAGAGTGTATGCAGTAATAAAGTATCTAATGATCACAATTTGAAGAAAAAAATGATCACTTCATAATTTCTTCTCTGTTTTCTCTTTTAAGTGAAGACGTGAAAGTTCAAAAAACTGACAAAGAACATTGAAGAGAGAGGTAAATAGCAAACAAAATTACAGGATTAATGATTACATCCCAAAGCCATTCATCCTTCCAATATTCCTTTTTAGGTCCCTATTATAAATGGCGAATTTGTAAAAATAATTAAAAAAAAAAAAAAAGAAAGTTAAGCCAACTGCTTAGACGAGAAGCACTGAACTCTCTAATTAAAACTTCCTGCGTTAGGTGCAGAGGTCATACATATCTCACAGAAACTTCAAGGTACATCATTGCATTGCTTGATCAGTGGCCTTCACTTCCTGATCAAGCATGATGATCTCTACCATGGCGATAGTGGGGTCCAGGGAAGAAGTAAGACTCTCTTCGACTATTGAAGACCTCATCTACCTCTTTCTCTGGCATTCCAAAAGACAACTCCTTAGCTTCCTTATCAAATTGCTGTATCAAGTTTCCCTTCCCTGCAAGTGGTACTCTCTGGTTATTCTCAGAGTAGATCTCAAAGGAAACAATCTGGAGATCCTCATCACTCGATGCTTCCACCACCACAGGGTGACCTGCAAGTGTAACAAAAACCCTACCAGGGGAAAGGAGACCCCTAACTCTGTGATAACGGGGCTCACTCTCACCTTCCTTCCTCTTCCTGCGGTGCTGCTGGTGTGGACAAACTATCTCAAAACGCCCTTTTCCTTGCTGTACCAGTGATACCATCACTGCCCTGGTGTTGAAACACATTCCTCCCATTGCTCTCTATAAGCACAACAACAACCACACTAAAAAGATCAGTGTTGTTCGTTCATTAAAAGCTAGAACAGAGGAAAAATGGAAGAATCCACTTACACGAGAGACGTTGATGAAGGAAACCCCTACATCGAGCTCTGGCTCTGGCATGTAGTTGAACTCGTGGGGCTTGACCTCGTAGAGCTCTCCGTAAGCATTAGAAATGGAAGGCCTTTTGTCGAACAGGTTATAGGGTTTTTTGTCTCCTCCATCGGACGACGAGGCGTCTTTGCTCAGCTCCTTTATCTGCTGCTCTGAAACTCTCTGAAACACTCTCTTCGTCACTTCCTCGAAGAACCCCTCCAGTGTTTCTCGTGGCACCTTTAGTTTAAAAAGAAAAATTAAGCGAATTTAAATAAATATCACCGAAGAGCCATTCTTGAAAATCAGTTTTTAAGGCAAAATACAAACATTGAAAGCAGACGAGAGAATCTCAGTGTCGAATGCTCTGAAAAACGATTGTGGGTTTCTTTTTCCTCCTGGTCCAAAAAATGTCTACAACACAAAAACAAAAATTTCAAGCTAAGCACCAGATATAAAGCTTGAATAGAACTTTGATGAACTGTTGTAAATGATGAACAATGTCTTAGGTTCGTCGTACAACCTCAAAGTGACTTGGAACGGAGAAAGCATGAACGAAATCTATGATTTGGAGCTTGTCATGCTCGTGATGGTTGACCAAGTAAACAATAGTACCGGCTGACATCCTTAAGATATCTCCACGTTTTATATTGAATGTCTCTGTCTTATTATTTGTCACAATGGAGATCGTCCCAGAACCTACCAAATAAAATTATCAAAAACCTTGATTTTCCTGTTGATTAATTCAGGAAACTGAACAAAGGTTAGGTTAGACGTACCACTAAGGACGAAAGAGACACTCTCAGCATCCCAGTGGTTAGGCATGGAGAAGGTTTTACGGTTTAACTCCAAGATCGAAACCCTAAAATTGTCAATCCCTTTTAAGAGCTTCGACTTCCTGGAAAACCTTTCTAGGACATTAACAGCACCATGTTCTTCTTCGATGGTAGGTGTCCAGCTCTCGTGCTCAAACAAGTAAGGATTATCCGCATGTGTCTCTTCTTCTTCTTCTTCTTTTTCTTTCCAGTTACTATGTTGTTCATCATGTTGTCTCCTCTGTTTCTCCTTAATGTACTCTTCACATCTTTTCTCACATTCTCTCTTTTCTCTATCATCGAAACGTTTCTGATGTCTACATTGATGCTGGCAAGTCTTAAGCTCTGGATCTTCTTTTTCCACTGCTAGAATCAAGTTTACAGAAAGAAGGAAGAAGAAGCACAGAACTAACAAAAACTTTCCTTTCAAACACAATTTGAGCTCCATACTGAGAAAGTTTTCTCTCTTAAAATTACAGAGATGTCATGCCACCAACCATTCTTATAATACATAGCTTTGCATGCAAGTTGACGTGTGTTCGTCGACAAAAAATTGATTTAACATTTTCACGAGGTACGCATAGTTCACAAAACGACAAAAGTTGCCAGGCTGTAGGCTATTTTGCCAGGTGTCTGCTTCAGAACCAGAGTGGTAATTGCTGAGTCATCCCACTTCAGAGACGATCCACACTTTTGAGGGGTTGCCTTTGTGATGATCGCCAGCTAGCCTTAGAGATCTTGGCATTTTCTTGCCACGTGTACAACAGATGGGGCGACGTGGTCGTGTAACATAGAACATATCTGCTACGACATTTGTCGGCCGGCATGTCATTCGAGCTAGTCACTATATATGAAGAAATTTCTGCGCCTTGTTTACTCAGCTCAGCATCTTTGGTGAACATGGCGATCAACACGAAGTTATGTTTTCTTTTCTTCCTTCTCTTCTTCTTCATTCTCTCTACGCACTTGTCTAGGGCTGAAGGTGAAGTTGACAAAGAAGATAACCAGGACGACCAAGAGGCAAAGCTCGATCAATGTCTCAAACAGTGCCATTATGAGTCGGAGAGAGGTGGGAGTCAGCATGTGTGTATGAAACGATGCGAAAAGAGATACGGACAGCGATCTTGGTTGCACAGTCACAGACGACCCTCTCGAGGATATGAAGAGGAAGAAGAGCAGCAGCAAAAAGACATCCCTTACTACTTCGACGAACGAAGCTTTACTACAAAATTCAGAACCGAGGAAGGCCGTGTTTCGCTTCTGGAAAATTTCGCTCATAGATCAGATCTTCTGCGTGGGCTTGAAAACTATCGGTTGCAGATTCTTGAAGCTAACCCTAAGACTTTCGTTCTCCCTGTCCACTTGGATGCAGAAGCCGCTCTCTTTGTTCTTGATGGTAAATGAATTGGATTTCTTAAAGGCTTACAAAACTGTCCTATTTTTTTTGGGTGAACGATGAAATTTTGAAATTTGGTTCTCAGGGATAGGAGAAATCACCATGGTGCGACAACACAACAAGGAGAGCTACAACCTTGAACGTGGTGATGTGATAAGAATCCCATCAGGAACCACCTTCTACTTGGTCAACAAAGACAACAGCGCGAGGCTTCGCATCGCCAAGTTCTTGTATACCCATGCCACTCCAGGCCAATTCAAGGAATTCTTCCCTGCTGGAGGGCGAGACCCACAAACATATCTCAGAGTCTTCAGTAGAGATGTTATCCAGGCTGCCCTTAACGTAATCATTCTCTTTTTTTTCTTGATTTCTTGATTTTCATTCTGGTTGGATTCAGCACTGATTATGGTGTTCTTGACAGACCCGAACGGAGAAGCTCCATAGGGTGCTTACTCAGCAAAGAGAGGGAGTGATAATCAGGGCAACAGAAGACCAAATCAAGGAATTAACCAGGCGGTCATCAGATTCACGACCATGGGCTATAGGGAGAGGCATCGGCTACGAAACGAGGGCACCTTATAACATGTTCAACAGAAAGCCCTTGCACTCCAACAACCATGGCCAGGTCTACAAGGTCAGACCAGAGGACTACAGAGAGCTTCAGAACTTGGATTTATTGGTGTTTGCTGCCAATATCAGTAAGGGAGCCATGATGGGTCCTTACTTCAACACAAGATCCACGGTAGTAGTGATGGTGGATAGAGGGAATTTAGTTGCAGAGATGGCATGCCCACATCTATGGAGAGATCGAGAAAGGAGAGGAAGGTATCAGGAGGAAGAAGAGTTACAGTATGAAAAGGTTAGGGTACGTTTGTCTCCTGGAACAGTCCTTGTAGTTCCGGCAGGTCATCCTGTTGTCTTTGTTGCTATCGGAAATGAGGATGTAGAAGTTTTCGGATTTGGGATCAATGCTAGGGATAACCATGAGAACTTTCTTGCAGGTAAGTTTATATATCTTGATTGGTTTTGTTAGAGTTTTTCTGGAATCAGTTACTGATTGATTTGTTATGAAAATTGAAGGGAGAGAGTGGAACGTGTTGCGGCAGTTAGGTAGTCAGGCGTTGGAACTAGGGTTTCAAGCTCCAAGGAAGGAGGTCGAACTGTTGGTGAACAGCCAGGATGAGTCAGTCTTCTTCCCTGGACCAAGGCAGCAGCCGAGGGAGCTGGAGCGGGAGCGGGAGCAGGAGCAGGAGCAGGAGCCATCGATCGATTCCACCAAGCAACAAGCTCTTAACACCGTTCTGGACGTCGTTGGCGTCTGAAGTTTCTAAATGGTAGTGTTTATGCTAGTAGGTTATGGTTTGTGTATAAGAGATGAGCAGATAAGTAACCTAGCGATCCTACATGGCTTGATGAAATAAATTGACAGTGAAGTTTATGAATTAATTTCCATCATTTGTTCCCCTCTAGAAAGAATCTCTAATTAAGAGTGAGAGTGATTTTGCAAAGCTGAAGCTGGTCAAAATGTGAATATGATGAGTGAGTTCGAAACTGAATTTGTTTCCTTTATAACTACATGCAGGTAGAAACCATCTTGTTACTACTGATGAGTAACAGGAAACAGAAAAGTGCAAGTTCAATGACTCAATTCTTCTATAATACATGCAAGTTAGAAGAAAAAAATATTGTTAAAATTTGTGTGTAGAAGAGACGTTCCTGCTGCCCATTCTGGAGTCGATAGGGATATATACTTCTGTAATAGCAGTAGCAGCCGCTAAATTCAAAGCTGGTAGCACCAATAGATAAATAATCATCAATCTGATTCCGAGCATTCCAAATCAAGTAACGAGTTTCCGTAGTTATGTTAAAATCCATGCAGGCTTACGACACGAAAGTCCATTATGAGTTGGTTGTAAATGATTCTATTCTTCACTCGAGGTCCTGTCAATTGCAAATGATTTTAAATTTCAACTATACGGTGTGGATGGAGATATTAACCATTAAGGGTATGCTGCCAGTAAGAGGTCAAACTGCACAGGGACCATTTAATTAGAGCCATTTACATGTATAAATATTATTACTATGTTTTAAGTCTAGCACCACATTTGAATTCTTGAAGTTGAGTACTTTTCATTAGGATGGAATTGGTGATTATTAATGCTATCGTTTGAGTCCTACCGTTGGTCCTATATTGAACATTTACATACCAATATGTGTACATATTATGTAAAATGATCGTCACAATTGACGAAATTCCCAGCTTCCAATAGGGATCGATCATATGTTGGCACTAATATAGGTCCTTACGGACCATTCTCCTTTCCAACAAAAAAATGAGCCTTAGTAGAAAAGTCCAACTAACCGTAGAATTTAATATTGGTCGTAATATTCCAGAGTCTTCCTTAAGTACCATTCTGGGCATTTCCAAAAAAACTAGATATTCAAGGTGTAATGTTTTAAAAAAATTTCGTGCTTAAACCCTAACCCTAACGATTTTGTTTAAGGAACCTCGTAATTATTGCAAAAAAAAAAAAGTTTCTTAATTAGGTAATAATTATTGCATTATGAGTTTTCATATGGTAATATTCAAAATTCTATTTAACAGCGTAAGGTATTGTCAGTAGGAGATTCACATCCTATACAATTTATAATTCCTACAGTTGTCATTTCAAAAGCTTTTGATTAATTATAAAAATATTCTTTGAGTTTAGGTGGTATATATTCCAAAGTTGTAGAAGCTCAAGGTGGCATTCCATCCTTCTGTATATTTTGAGGGTTTAAAGTTTTCTTGTCAACCTCCCACATCAATTCTAATCTGAGGTCATTAATTACATTGGTTTGTTCTTATTTCTTTTAGAAAACTAGAAAACCCTAAGGACTATCAAGTTGTGTTTCTTTTACATTTTTCCAGCATATATGTACATAGGAGGATCTTTATCACTAAGCATTGACTAGGTGAACAAGAAATGTGTCTCCTTTTTAAACATGTGATGGAAAGGTATAAGTAAAATATCTCAGCTTTTATCTCAAGGCATCTAAAACTTCCTATCGAACCCCCAAGTCTAGATCACCTCCCTGTTGGGGAGAACAATATGCTTTCCTAATACATTTTATCATATAATCATGATGAGTCATGTTTCAGTGTTACACATTCAATGCCCAACACTGAGTTGCCTACAGTCGGGATATTAGTAGTGGATGAGATTTTATTTTTTTTAATTTTTTTAATTTTTTTTTATTTTGTTACAATCAGTGTAGTTTAGAAGTAATAATAAATAAATAAAAAAGGAAAAAAAGTAAAACGAAATCTTGACCACAATTTTTTATTTTCACCATTTGCAACTTAGTAAGGGAAAGACCATAATCATAGTAAGACCTACCTCTGAATATTAAAAAATAATCAAAAAGTAAACCCCACTCCTATTATATACTTGAAAAGCATTAGCTGCTTATCCCGAGTGAAGTGATCCGAACTCCTGAAAGACTTCTTCAATGAACAATGTTAGTCATTGCCAGGTGAGTTCACTCTTGGAGATTCGTTGTCTATGAATTTTTAAGCAATCACCATATTTGTTCTGGTGCCAACATCTGGCTTATATATCAGTAACAACAACAGCACGTTGAAATCTATGATTTTTGTCTGATGCAGCCGTATATAACCTTCGCAACGTCAATGAACACATGTCGACCTGCATGCAAACCCTCAATGTCTAGACTCTGTTGTATTCATGGATATCTGATATCTTTAAAGAACGTTCCCTATATAACCATGGTTGGTGGCTAGCTTCTTAGTAGTTTTAAAAGAAAAAGCGTTCTCATCATGGAGCTTCAATCGTTTCTGAAACCAAAGTTTCTGTTATTTCTGTGTTTCTTCTTCCTTCTATCTATAAACTTGACTCTAGCGGTCGGAAGAAGAGAACGAGAGATTCAGACATGCCAACACCAGTGTAGAAAGCAGGTGGGTATAGATGAGAGACAAAAGAGAGAATGCGAGAAAAGATGCCAAGATTACCACGAGAGACAACATGATGGACGACGAGGTTACCAGGAAGAAGAAGAAGAAGAGCAACACAGGTATAATCCTTACTTGTTTACTGAAGAGAGCTGGACACCCACCATCGAAGAAGAACATGGGAGTGTTAGGGTTCTTGAAAGGTTTTCCAGGAGATCGAAGCTCTTAAAAGGGATCGACAATTTTAGGGTTTCTATCTTTGAGTTAAACCCTAGAGCCTTCTCGATGCCTAACCATTGGGATGCTGACAGTGTCTCTTTCGTCACTAACGGTACGTCAATCTAACCTAATCGTTGTTCAGATTTCTTAATTAGTCAACAAGAAAATCTAGGTTTTGATCATTTATAATGGGTAGGGTTTGGAACGATCATCCTTGTGACAAATGATAAGAAAGAGACATTCAACGTTAAGCGTGGAGATATCTTGAGGATGTATGCTGGTACTACTGTTTACCTGGTCAACCAAGACAACCATAAAAAGCTTCAAATCATAGATTTCGCTCATGCATTCTCTGTTCCAGGTCACTTTGAGGTTGTGCTTCGTCTCTGTCCGTCATTTACAGTATCTCATCAGTGTTCGATTTCTGATGCATGTTTGAAATTTGCTTTGTTTTTGTTGTAGACATTTTTTGGACCAGGAGGAGCAAGAAACCCGCAATCGTTTTTCAGAGCATTTGACAGGGAGATTCTCTCGGCTGCTTTAAATATACCGCAGGAGACAGTGGAGAGATTCTTCGGGGAAGAGAAAGAGGGAGTGTTCTTGAGAGTTTCAGAGAAGCAGATAAGGGAATTAACCAAACACGCCAAATCGTCCGAGACTGGGATATGGCCTATTGGAGGAGGAGACACAGGTGCCTTTAACCTGTTCGAGAAAAAGCCCTTCGCTTCTAACGATTACGGAGAGCTCTACGAGGTCAAGCCCCACGAGTTCAAGCACTTGCCGGAGCTCGATGTTGGGGTTTCCTTCGCCAACGTCTCCCGTGTAAGTGAAATCTTTCATTTTCCTCTGCTTTAGCTTACCCAATAGGGGGGGCCGGGGGGGGGGGGGCGGGGGGCGCTTTTTTTTTTTCTTCTTTCCTAAATCTCTATTTGTGTATTCTACTACTTAGCCCCTCAAAAATAAAAATCAAGTTGATGGCTGTCACAACCCAGGACCCAAAAAAAAAAAAAAAAAACCTTCCCCCCCCCCCCCCCCCCCCCCCCCCCCCCCCCCCTCCCCCCCCCCCTCTTTCCTCCCCCCCCCCCCCCCCCCCCCCCCCCCCCCCCCCCCCCCCCCCCCCCCCCTTTTCCTAGCTAGCCTTTCAGTTTTGATACCAAATGCATGAGTCAAGCTCTTAAACCTATATCATACTCGCATTACGGTTCGAAGTGAGTGATATATTTCCACGTAGCGATACAACATCCCAACATGAGGTCGACAAAAAGTTTACGATACATTCATATGTCGCCAATGTGGCTTCTCCCTCCTGATTCTTGCATTTAAACACTATTTTTTTCTGATCTTCGACGTTTACGAGTATATTTGCTTCTTTATCAACGATTATTACCGTGTTTGACAGTGTTTGTATCAATCAAGTTGGATTTCATACGAATCTACGAATTTTTCAGACTCCAGTTTCGCCCACGTACAGTCAAGCATGGGTAGATTAAGGACGTTAGCTTTGGTGATGTTTTAGGTCAAAATAATGCCCTGCTACACATCAAAATTCAGACTAAATAGATCCCAAATACCCCTTGAAATTCCGGGTAGGGTGTGGTGTCGCCAACACAGCGACCGAGCGATTTTTCAAACCTTGCCTAGCACCCATATATGAAATCGTCTATTTTCAAAAATTAAGCTAAAACACCTGTGCCCTTCACGCACCTAACTGACTGGTTTTGTTCTGGTTTTGTTGCAGAGAGCTATGGGTGGAATGTATTTCAACACCAGGGCAGTGGTCGTAGCAGTGGTAGAGCGAGGAAAAGGTCGTTTTGAGATAGTGTGTCCGCACCACCAGCAGGGCAGGCAGAAAAGGGATGGTGAGACCCTATATCACAGAGTTAGTGGTGAGCTTTCGCCTGGTAGGGTGTTTGTTATACTTGCAGGTCACCCTGTGGTGGTGGAAGCATCGAGCGAAGAGGATCTCCAGATTGTTTGCTTTGACATCAACTCTGAAAATAACGAGAGGGTACCACTTGTAGGGAAGGGAAACTTGATACAGCAATTTGATAAGGAAGCTAAGGAGTTGTCTTTTGGAATGCCAGAAAGAGAGGTAGACGAGGTCTTCAATAGTCGAAGGGAAGCTTTCTTCTTCCCTGGACCTCACTATCGCCATCGTGAAGATCTTGCTTCTGCGTGATCAGAAAGCTCAAGGCTACTGATGAAGCAATGTTGCACCTTGCAGTGTGAACTTTGTAACTTCTGGGAAGTTGTACGACTTGGACTTTTTGCAAGTTTAAATAAGAGTCTTTTGATCCCATCAATCCGAGAGACAAAGCTTTTATATCATGAATGATGTTTCTAACTTCCCATGGTGCATCTGTTTTGCTTGAGCTGAGCAGTTGAATAATGCTTGAATTATCTCCCTTTATTATAATCTTTGAAAGATTCTGAACCCGGCCCAAAGGCACGGCGGCCGCACGCGAACAACAGAACACCTCAAGAAACGAACACCACGCCAGAGAGCAAGCAAGCACCGTCCGCAAGACAGTAGGCACAGCAGACCACATTTACCTAACAAAGACCGTTTGGGGATTCTATTGATGTTTAGAGAACGCATCAGACCTTCAAGTAGGGAATGGGGTTTCAAGCTCTGCCCACACTCTACTGTCTTCACTTTAGTCAAGTATGCAATTTGATTTGGAGAAGCTGACAGCTCTCCATGTGCTGTAGAATTGGAACTCCTCCAAAGAAGCCAAAGAGCATTAAATATATAGAACCCATTCTTGCTGGGTTAGCATCTGCTGTTCTATTCAGTACAATAAGGTCTTGTAAAGAAGATCTCTTATGAAGGTTTGATCTGTTCCAATAATTTCCAGTAGATGCCATACTCTTTTGCTAAAAGAACTGTGTAATAAAATGTGATCAATTGAGGCTGTGTGTTTGTGATCACAAAGTTGGCAAGTGCTTGGTAAGAGATCTTCGTTTTCTGACAAGAAAGTCTAGCAGGAAGTATTTTCCAGATAAACATCTGAATTCAAGGAGCATGAGATTGAGATATGCCACAGCTTTAACCAAATCTTTTGACTTTGAGGAGTAGGTGTTGGATCCCTAATTCTATATGCAAAAACAACTGTAAATCTTTCCGAGGGTATAGGGGATGTCAAATGACTTCATCTTCTTTATCATTTATCAATATGGCTTGGCATATTAGATGGCCACCATTGCTCAAGCATCTATTTATTCCATGGTCTGGTGATGGGATTTATGATTTTTTTTTTTTTTTTTTTTTTGTTGTATGAAGCATAGAAACTTCATTCTTTTTGGCCAAATCCTAAAAGTTCATCTTGTTTGGTTCATTACGAAAAAACTGATTGTATAAACTTCTTAAAATTTTTAATAATTTTTCCACCATATGCTTAAAAAAGCCTTAGTATTTTGAGTATAATGAATTTTAGGAAAAGTTAAATAAATTTATGGGCCTACATATTTCATGTTTTTATTCATTTTTCATTCATTTCTTTATTATTTAATTTTTTTCAATATTCTTTTCTTTACTAGTGAATCTCATATATCTTTTGTTTTTTTCAAAAAAGATAAAATACATATTAATAAACCATGAGAAAGGCCCCACATATTTTATTGAAGGCAACATTGTAAAATTGCCTATTTGCCATGGTTTTAGGGTGTTGGTATTTTTTTTAACTCTTGGATGTTCTTAAAATTTTGGATTTTACCTGAGAGCAGTAGGCTTTAGACCACTTATATATGATTCTCTTAATCTGGACCATTTACATGTAGGTTAATTATATGGTTCAGATTAAATCTGGACCGAACAACAAATATGTGCTATTCACTTCTCCGAGCATTACTCCCAAGTTTCGAGTAAAATTCACCATTTATTTGTTGGAATAAATGTAGTGTAAAAATTTAGAAGAAAAAAAACACAATTTTTCATGAAATTTTAAAAGTATAGTTTGTTTGGCTCATGGGAGGATGGAAAGCTGTCTGACAAACTTCTGAGTGATACACTAATTTTTTCATCCCATGCATTTTCAAAACTCTATATAAAAATAGGTAGAATTTTATGTCAAAAAAAAGTAGAAAATAATAAAATGGGATATATATTTAATATTTTTCTCCAAAATTCTTTCATTTTCTTTTTTTTATTTCACCCCCACTACATGTGGGACCCACTTTTTTTTTCCCACCCATTTTTTCCAAACCCACTTTCACAAACAAACACAGCTTTGTGGACTTATGGACCGGTCCCGAAGTTCTTTTGAGCCGGTTCGAGTTTTCTAACGCTTGGTCACAAGGCACAGGACAGGAGCCAACAACCCCTGAACCTGAAGTGGGAAACTTGGAAACTGGAAGACCTTATCTGTAACGGTGACTCAGAGGGAAAGAATTGCAAGCGATCTTCAGAGATCACTCATCGTCACTCAGAGAGAAGGAATAGCAAGCAAGCAAGCTTCTACCTTATGTAATCTCCTCTCAGCAAATTCTCAGTCTCAATTCTTAACTACTTCTGAGGCTTAGTTCACCACAAAGCTTGTACTTATTGTCTGTTCGTAAGAGATAGCAAAAGTTGCAGAACGAAGGGAAAGACAATGGCGAGTTTAGCTTCCGACTTTGTAGGCCTTTACACATTGCGGCTGCGCCCATCTCTTCATTTTTCTCGATCATCGCTTGCCTCTCCAACCTCGTTTCGGTCTCTCCGCAGAAATAACGCTTCTCGAAGGTTAGCTTGTATGACGAAGCCAAACCCCCCTGAAACTAAGTCGTCGGTTAGTCTTCTTTTTCGTTATTAATGTTTAATCTTCATCCTCTTCCCATTTGCTATCTTCTCTACATGTTCAATCAATATTTCCTCTAATCTTCTACATCGGTTTAGCTGACATCTGAATGGGTCTCTATTTAATAAAGTAAAATAGCATTATGGGTTGGTAAAATTTTCCAAGCCACATATCTGGTTGTGTGACCTGTGGACATTTTAAATTAGAATCCTCCATTTTTGGGTAATCAATCTAAAACAAACCCTCACTTTTGCTTAAATGAAGTGTTGAATTGGAAGAGTTCAGATATCAAGAATTTTTTTTTTTTTTAAATCACAAAAACGATGGAAAATGAGACAGAACGATTAATTTTTCAATTTTGAGAGATAATCATCTGAATAGTTTCATTCCTTCATAAACAGTTTTATAGGGTTTTTCATTCTATGTTGTAACTTCTAAACAATAAAAATCACATATTTGTGAGAATTGGTGCAAGTTGGGGAAGATTGAAGAAGAAGTGGAAAAAAGAGAAGTAGAGATGTGGAAGGAAGAGGGAGAGAACGAAAGTGGAGATAGAGATAGCGAATTTTGGTGGATTAATTAAATTTTTTTTTAAATATTAGAAACATTGGAAAATAATGTTAGATTCTTTTTTTGGGTAAAATTGTTGGATTCTATTTTAGATTAACATTTTTGGTAATTAGAGTTGGTTAATTCTGTTTAGATTAATTACCAAAAAAATGAGGATTATATTTTAGATTGGACACATGTCACACAACCAGATATGTGGATTGGAAATTTTTCCGACCCATGTGGGTGGAGGATCCAGACTTGTTTCTTATTTGCTTGATTTGTTCTACAGATGGTTGTAGCTAGCAATAGGAGAAATTAGAATTTGCAAAAACTCAAAACACCACCAAAACCAGGGGATCCAAATGAAACCTCGGGGGTCCAAATGAAATTACCCTTCTTAAAACTATAGGTTTAACCTTTGCCTTCCCACCCAAGCCTTCCTCAACCTCCGGCATCTTAATGTTAACCCCAATTGTATCCTTTGTTGGAAAAACATCAAACATGTTGACCACCTTCTTTTCCTGCCCTTTATCTCACTGCCAGTGGGTGAAAGCCATTATCACTGTTTTGGCTCCCTCCTGACACTCCTCTGGCTTTTCTAGAGATTTGTCTTGGTTTTTGAGGCACTACGCAGGCTCCTTCATTTGTGTTATTGTAGGTAAATTGGTGTTTAATGCTTTGATTTGTTGCCTTTGGTTGGAGCGGAACCTTAGAAAATTTACCACCAAATCCCAATCAATTGGCTTGATTTGGAGAACCATTTGCTTTGATGTATCTGCTAGATTGCAACCTCACCCCCCCCCCCCCTAAAAATCCCCTGGTTTTGGATACCCTAAGGAATAGGCTCATTGTTGTCACTTGGGGTCTTGGCTCTTCTTTAGGGCATTCTAGTAGATTGTAATCTCTTCCCCCCCCCCCCCCGCCCCTCTCTCCTTCCTTTTGTGTTTTCTCTCTTTGTTGTACATTCTTTCTCCCCTTTGGGGTTTTGGTTAATGATTATTGCATTCATCCCCCCAAAAAAAAACACTACCAAGAATT
Organism: Hakea prostrata; assembly: GCF_041222555.1. Lineage (NCBI taxonomy): Eukaryota > Viridiplantae > Streptophyta > Magnoliopsida > Proteales > Proteaceae > Hakea > Hakea prostrata. The sequence goes on along the minus strand of NC_142609.1, from coordinate 45,718,014 downwards.
AGAATTTGGCATCCAAAACTGATTACCATATTATGTGACATTTGGCATGGATCTGCATCATTTGGGTAGAGAGTTGAGGTATTCCAGGTTTCATCACCCTCCCTATGGAAGTATTTTGCAGTTGTCTTTTTACTCAGGGCCTTATTAACACAGAGATGAAAAAACAGGAGCTAGAGAATGTATGATTGATAAAAGTTTCACTTAAGTTCCCTTCTAAGATTAATCTTTTGTGTTTAGTATATTCGATGAAGTTTCTGATGATGCTAGAAAGTTTAGAAAGTTCCTTTGAATCTTGCGTACATTCCTATTGGTAATTGAGTTGTTTCACACAAACTTTGTTTTCAAAGTTACATGGATGGTTCTATTTGAGCAATTGGTCATAGTACAATTCGCTGCAGGAATTAATTTCTGTGCGGAAATGCTTTATCTTGGGTCTAGTTTTTATGTTTACCCTTTGATCCCTTGATATCGGAGACACTCTGCATATTAATTAATGGTTGGCTGGCAATGGGCAGTAACCTGATGTTCTTTAGACATGTTTTGGCTGATAGAATGAGGTTCCTTTTTACTTTTCCTTTTATTTCTTATCCTGTTTTATTTAGGTATATCCCTTCCCATAACAGAGTGGAATGTACTTTGTGATATTTTCAAGTTCAATGGCTATCTTTTGTATTGGTGCAGGAGGAGCTTCCTGTTGAGCTTGATTCAGCCGAGAATAATAATAGCCAAGCTTCCTCGTCTTCCCAGAGTGCTGGATTTTCTGAATTTCCAAACAAAGATATCAACAGACGGATAGCTTTGACTTCTGCAATTGTCCCTGTGGGGCTTTTCCTATCAAAAAGACTTGATTTTGGTGTTTCCTTGAAGGACTTATCAGCGGCAGCCATACCCTATGAAGAGGTCAGTAAGTCTAGATTATGCTTTCAAAATGGGGTTGAGAAGGCTCTACCCCACCCACACTCTTAAAGAGAAACAAACAGAACCCAAGAAACACAAAAAGAGGAGGTAAAAAAGGAGATATTCAGACCCTTTAAATGGGTGTTCTTTTTCTTGCTCTATTGATTTAGGGTATGACTGTGGCCTTCAATGGAGGTGCAGAGGCTCTTCTTTCCCAGGACCATATTCTTCTATTTTTTTTGGCAACTCCTGAGCTAGAGGTTTTCCAGTCAGTCAATTAAAGAATTTGTCTTATTATTCAATTGTATTTAAGCCTTTTGATTTCTCTTTCACAACCTGTTGATATCATCAATCACCTTGATTATTTAATCTTTGTAAGGTATACTGATCTATTAGTAGTCTGAATTAAACATGCCTGCATCATGACTGCTCTGTTGGTTGCTTGTACTCTAGTTATCTGATAAAACTGTCTTTTGTTTTACTTTTTGTGAAGGCTCTTTCAAATGGGATGCCCACCGTCGTAGAGTTCTATGCAGATTGGTGTGAAGTTTGCAGAGAACTTGCTCCAGATGTCTATAAAGTTGAGCAGCAGTACAAGTAAAATTTTTAAAGCCCAGTATATATTTTCAATAATATTCACTTGTCAATGAATCAAATGTTCCTGAGTTGTTATTTTTGAATGGTCCTGCTGTTGATAAAAAAAAGACTCTTGCAACTGATGCCTTAGCAATGGTATTGAATTAATCTGTCTCTCTTATTGTTGCTAGTACCAGGTCATGAGTTTGGAAAAGTTAGTTTTCCCTTAAAGCTGATGGTACCAACTGATTTGTGCTTTTGAAGGATTTCCAGTGGAACTTTAATCTAGTGTGGCATCCATGTCCAGGGACCGTGTAAATTTTGTAATGCTAAATGTTGACAACACAAAATGGGAACAGGAGCTTGATGAGTTTGGTGTTGAGGGTATCCCACATTTTGCATTTCTGGACAGAAATGGGAATGAAGAGGGAAATGTTGTAGGGAGGCTTCCAAGACAGTATCTGACTGAGAATGTAGATGCCCTCGCACGAGGAAAAGCTTCAATACCTCATGCTCGGGTTGTGGGACAGTACTCCAGTGCTGAGGCAAGGAAGGTGCACCAAATTGCAGATCCTAGAAGCCATGGTTGATGTTACCTCATATCAGTAGTACTGACCTCATTGGCACCATGAATATGTCCATACAGTTCCTGAAGAAACAGTTTTACTATGCAGCCAGAGTATTCTTCAGTGGGAAAAGTCCCACCATTCGACAGGTTGGTCGTCAATCTGCTGAACATCAGATTTAACTGATTCCATTTTTAGCCATTATAAATTTCTCTTGTTGAATGAATGGTTGATGGCCTATCAATTTCTGAATTCTCATTGATTCAAGAAGTTGCAAGATCTTGCCATTTTGAGACAGGTAGAAAATGTATCTCAGTATTGCGACACTTCCAATCATGGAAAAGAAAATATACGAATTTGTATTGTTGTATAATGTATGTGAAAGATGTCATTCTAGATAAAGCTTCTGTTGCATTTTAACACATAAGACTTCCATTTGTCTTTTGGGTGGTTGAATAAAATCATGGTTCAAATGTTTTACACTTTTATAATAGGGATGAAATCTATGGATTTCACCTCATACCCATAAATCTACACACAACCAAAAAGGTATAAATCTCCCATTTGTGATTTAGAGATTTGAAATCTCTGGATTCATGTAACCAAACAGTTCCTTAGATTTTCTAAAAAGAATACTAGAAAAATTGAGAGAGAGAGTGTGAGAGAGTGTGTGAATACTTGATAATTGTGGAGATGATTTAGGAAAACTAGAACGTGTGCTAGCTTTTTCCAAATTTTTAAGAAGAGAGAAAAAATAGAAAATAAAAAAGAGAGACTGAGGAGAGAATAAAGAAGAATAAAAATATGAGATAATAAATTGGGAGAAATTTAAGGATAGTGAGTTAGTTTTTAGTTAAACTTATTGTTCCTTAAAAGTAGGGTTTAATGGTAATCGTTGGATAATGATAAAGAATGACATCTATTCCCGTCGAAATTGTTTCTTGAAGCAAAAATTTTCATACAACTTATGCTTCAAATATCATCTAAAACAAAACAGTTCTATCAAACAATGCTCGGCCAATCCTTTTTGTTCTTCAAAGCAATAAACACTAAAAATTGCTTTTCAGTGAATTATCAAACAGCTCCTAATATACTTCTTTATCATGGACATAGTTCTAGCCAAGGTTTGAAATATTGGCCAAAACTCGCATGTCGATGACCGGCGACACCACCGACATGGCCACATTTTGCCGATATTTCAGCAACTTTTGGTGAAGAGGACAAGAAGATGTGAAAGCAGAGGAGTTTCTGGCTAGAAGGAAATATTTCTGGAGAAGTGGTGAACAGTCCATAATCAATAAACAAAATGGTGGAGAAGAACGATTCAATGTCAGCCATGGCATTTGAGATATGCAATCAGATACAATTCGTGTTATCACGTGCAATTGAAGAACAATTGGC